>NW_026267388.1:261917-267707 GCF_000697945.3 Frankliniella occidentalis | reverse complement strand
CTTATTTCCAAATATTTTTTATGGTCTCCTATGGGGTAACTCGTGAAAGAAGAACCCAGTGGGCGAAAATTTCGTCCGTTTTGCTCTATCGTGTACCGTTTCGGCGCTATGGGGCATTTCTTGGCGAAAACAACGTGAAAAAGACAAAATGGTCTATTTAATCGTTATAAAAAGGCTTTACGTCACAGAATTGTATAGAGAGTAATACTTAAACCACATATTACGTGTCGAACTGCACCCTTTTTTTGCCTTAAGGGTCCCAAGATTATCTAGTATCACAAAAACGTTGATTTTTACATAACAATCTGTCAAAATTCGAACTTTCAATGAAAACCGTTACCGACAGCAGAAGTCTCAGTTTCCAAATTTGATAGTAATAAGACCCCGACAAATGGTTCGAGTATGTGAAATTTTGGGCCCGGAAGGCCCTGTTTCCCTATACCCTCTCCTTAACTCGTCTCGGGTGTCAGCGCCGCAGGCCTAGCTATATGTGCGCCAGGCGCGTCGCAGCGTAACAGTGTTTCGTGATATATCGCGAAGCCTGTTACGCAAGACGTGGTCTGGCGTACATATAGCTAGTGTTATTATAACAATAGTTACAGTAACAACTTTAATTTAGATAACAAGTCTATTAAAATAATCATGCTCTATTGTAATAACTGGGTGACACCTGGTGAAACAAGGGAGGGCACTGGTGAAATGAACAGGCTAGCTGGTGAAATAGCTGTTGTTCTAATAACTTTTATCATTTGAAGAAATAAAGTTATCACAATAGCAGTAGGCACAACGGACGTAGGCACCGTGACGCCATCCCAGCCTCTTGGCCTCATCCTCATATTATTCTTTTTCCTGTAAAAAAAGATAGGAAAACATTTACTTATTATGTATAGTTTTCAATATAATACAGAAAATAGTAATTACTCCCTGGCTCACATCAGAAGACCACAACATTTCAGGAGGAACTGTGTTTAGGTCCTGGAGAATCTCCTGTATCCTTTTCTCTTTTTCCAGGTCTTGTCTCTGGTGATGGTCTAGTTCCGCTAAAATGGGAGCATGTTCCAATAGTTCCATTAATGTTATTGTCTCCATTTAAGTCGATATCAAACATGACATTCCTCAATCCATCTATTTATCACCTCTTTTTGTTACTTAGCTTTTAATAGTTATTAATACTTAATTGTGATATCTTTATAAAATTGCAGCAGCAGTTAAGGCAAGTAAGAAGTATCTATTCCTGCTCGCACCCATGATTTCCTCACTCTTATTAGGTGGTTGGGCAAAGGCAACATATTAACATGTACCCAACCCAAGCAGGAATTTGAACAGTGACTGTCAGCATGACGTCAGAATGGTCCTCTATTTTGACGACAATCAGTGCTCAAATTCCTCCTTGGGAACGATATTGCTACAATGTCCAAACCTCTCCTTCACTTTACTTTGTTTTCACTGAAGAAACCAGTTACTGCTTCCGCTTAAATGACAGATACTCAAAGAGCAAAAGACTGCAGAGTCTTTGCATAAATTCTTTTGATTAAATTTATTTCAGAGCTGATTCATGTATATATTACTTCCACCACTGTTTATACTGCCAACACCACTGTTCTACATAAAACAAGTTGCTTCATAAGCTATGCTATGGCTGTTGATTCGACTCATAAGCTACTACAGAAATGAAGAAAAACTCAACAATCAGTAAAGAATCAAAATTTATTCTCGTATTGAATTACGACTCACTAGCTGAGTCACCTGACTTGTCTTCAGATTCAAAATTATCCTCTCTTGTAGTGCTGTCATTCCGTATTCGGAATCGTTTTCAGAAAAGTCATTTTGATTAACTGTAAAAGAGGAAGACTTGTCAGTATACGAGCAATAACTGAAAATGAGCAATGAACCCATGTTAATTATTCTGCTATGTACCTATTCTTGAGTAAGTCTTTGATTGCTTTTTCTTGCGGCTTCGGCCTTCTGCTGCAATAATAAGAGTAATATTTGCCAAGAGCAGGCATTCAATAAGATGTAAGCAACAACTTATTCAAAAAGTGTTATAACATCAGAAATCTCACCATTTTCTAGTTCCTGCTTAGCTTTGATGTAACTTTCAATTCGTTCCTGCATCTTTGAACAATACGAATGAGGTGGTCGTCCTACTTTTCCACCCCCCTTCCACCCCGTCCACCCCTTCCACCCCGACCTCCCCCACGTGAAGTGGACTTCTTCAATAGATTCTTATCCTATGGAATAAAAGAATGGCATCAATACCTTGGCAAACTTGGAAGGTTTCCATCTGCAAACTATCACAATCTAAAAGGAGATGTTTAAGGAACACCTATATTTAAACTGGTAAAAGATATCATAGAGACAATCGTGCTTAAAGCAATAAAAATCTTACTATGTTTTGGCCACGAACAAACATGACATGCTCTGAGGTACTCTTTTCTCTTTTTTAATCCTACAAAATAATTTTTTTTAAATTTGATCAAAGTGGGCTTTGGACTTTGAGCCATGTGCAAGCCAGGTAAGTACTAGGATATTTCACAAACCTTGGTGTTGGTCCCACTCATACTCATTGGGTTTGTGGCAGTTGAGTCCTCTTCTGTCGGTTTCTTCTGCTTCTTGTGTGGCTTATTAGCTTTTGATTCAAGATCCGCAACAGGAGACTCTTCCTGAAGAAAAAAAAATGGAGGGAAGCATTAATTTAATCTGGAAGCAACACTACATTCATGAGATAGCATCAAATGAGAATATGTAAAAGACGAACCTTATTATTACAGCCCTTTGAATTGGCCTTGCCTTTTTTTGGCTTATCAGCTTCAGAACCTGTTACCACCTGGGAAAGAAAATGAAATAAACATATTTAAAATACTGCTTCATGAAAGAGACTTTAAGGAAGACAGTGAGAAAGCACATTAAACAAAACAAATATGTTCTGTGAAATTGGGATATTTTAAAAGGACACCACTATCCTTTCTGTCACTATGTGGAAATACAATCCTATTGTATAAATGTAAATAAAAATTGAACAGTACCTTATTCGTCTTAGAAAACAGTGTAGACAATGAATTCCTTCCAGAAACTTCCTTAGTTCCCCCAGAAACTTCCTTAGGCGTTCTCCCAGAAACTTCCTTAGTTCTCCTAGAAATAGTTTTTGCAGAAACTTCCTTAGTTCTTGGAGAAACATCCTCAGTTACTACCTATGACAATAATAAATAAACAATAAGCACCCACGCATTCCAAATAAATTTAAACAAAATAAAATAGCTGATGGAATGATTGATTAACAAACTAGCATGTCAGGATAATTGCAAGAGAGAACCACAATGATAGATAGAAAAGAGGTCAAAGAGTAAGATCAAAATTGGCTATTGGAAAAATGAATGTCAATGATGTAATGAAAATGTATGATTTACTTTCATTGACTACACATTAATTAATTAACTAACTTTGCCTCATCAGAACTGCTGCCCCGAACAAGGATGGAGTCACTGTGTGAGGCATTATGTGAGTCATAAGACTCATACAGGCTACGACGAGTGAAAGAAGATTGTCCACCCTGTAAAACGAAACAAAAGATGTTCAAGAAACTTATAGATATTAAAAACTTAAAACTTAGTTCCTATCCTAATGTGTCAGAGACTTCAAATCATTACCTTGTGTTCTGTATTGGGTAAGGCTCTAAGCCCAGAGGTTGAAAAACTTGAAGTTTCACCCTACAACAATAACAAATATACAGCCAGTGTACACATTCAAAATAGATACAAAATCAAAGGAAACACCTTGAAATGCCGGTGCAATGGTAAGTTAAATTTATAATGAACATCCTGTGCAACACATAAATTTCACAAATAACTGTGCCTCATTGAAAGCAGGTGCATCAAAAAGATGTTCAGTATTATAATAATCCCTATCGGGGCTACCAGGGACATTTGTTGGTTGAGCTAACTTTTCGGCAAGAGTCATCATTTCCTTCACATTGGAAGCTGCTGCAGCAGATTGCCCACCCTATAACAGTAAAACACAACTTGTTGAACAAACTGTTAACTTGACATAACAAATTACCGATACACAGCAGTCTTTCCCATCGTACCTTATACTTTTGTGACTTCAAGAAATCATGTGAAGTTGATGGCATACTACTCCAAATGGAAGATGGGTTTTTCTGAAGAGAAACAGAAACAAAAGATAGATGGAAACACTTTTAAACTGCTTGACTTACAACTTTAGTTATTCTACATGTCCTCCTGCTTGTACTTTAAGGGAAGGCTACACTGGATAACTGAACATTTTACCTAGATAATGATAATGACCCTTAAGGCATTTAATACAGCAACTGACTCATACTTGCAACCTATTCACGTTTGTGAATGCTTCTTACATTTCTTGGTCAGGGGAACACTTTCTCATCCACTTACACATTAAAAATCATCATATGAATATTGTAGTTACTTTCAACTAAACACTTTATTTAACGCTCTAAATATCCCCTGCGCACTGGGTTTAGAGTTTCGTGCCACACAAGATAAGAAATTTGATCTTCGTGTTCTCACAGAACACAATTTGTAATTTTTTTTCCATGCTTACCACTGAAATGTACTTAAAATAATGAGAACTAAATTTGGCCCACTTTTAATGCTTTAAAATATTATAATAGAATGTCTCTATCAAAAACTAAAATACAAGTTAGAAAGTGTGTTCTGCCAGAACTATAGCTTTTCGCTTTCTGATTAAGAGAGTTTTACATCCAACTTCGTTGCAACAAAACTGTTGCGCAGAAAACATTTTTGAGATACCCGCAATAAGAATTATTGGTCTTTAACTTTGGAACGATTTAAAATACAGACTTCAGACTATGTTTTTTTCTTAATTTTAAGTCATTGTGAAAAAATTGAAACACTCATTAATCTAACTGCCCATAATAGTGACACCATTTTTAATGTAGCCTACCCTTAAATTATGTGTACGATAAAAAGAATTGTATGGATAGTACCTCTGAAGGGGCATCGGAGTTAAACATTCTTGTAGAAGTTGGAGGCAAACTTTTCTGCTGCAAAACTTCACATAAGGTGTCTGCCGAATCCTTCAAATTTCTGTAAAATCCAGGGGGATGGCCAATCGGCTTGTTCAAAGGCTGATTTGAACTTTGCATCATGCCAGAACCTTCAAAATATGAATTGTCTTCCTGTAAATAAATAAAATCACAAGTGAAAAATTATGTGTGATTACGCTTGACACACTGCAACCACAGCTACTCCGAATAAAAATACTCATTGCAATTGTAATTTTGGATTGGTCTTAAAGATTAGTTTTTATCAGGAAAGCTGGATGCATACATGCATAATGCAGTTGTAACTTTATATTACAATGACTATCAATCACTATTTAGGAAAAATAAAAAGTTAAGAGTGATACCTGAACTGATCC
Organism: Frankliniella occidentalis; assembly: GCF_000697945.3. Taxonomy (NCBI): domain Eukaryota; kingdom Metazoa; phylum Arthropoda; class Insecta; order Thysanoptera; family Thripidae; genus Frankliniella; species Frankliniella occidentalis. Next base: position 262,289 of record NW_026267388.1, on the reverse strand, counting down.
AAATGTGAAATCCCCATAATTCGGCAGAGTTGATGAGCAATTTTGAGTGCTCGTACTCATGGCAGTGGTTCTTTGGTGATGAATAATCTTGCTCATATTCTTAACATTACCCAAAAAACCACATGGAGAGCTGGAGAAAGGTTTCTCAGATATGTCACTTGAAAAATTCGCCATATTACCTTGAGGTTTAGAGGATTCGCTTTTCTCTAAATAAGAAAGGTTAAAGCATTACTAAACTTAACAGATTAACACCATTTTCCCCTAAATTATGAATATGATGAACACAATTTTAAGGATAGTACCTCTGGAGGGGCATTGAAATTGAACATTCTTGTAGAAGTTGGAGGCAAACTTTTCTGCTGCAAAACTTCA
>NW_026267388.1:259533-261572 GCF_000697945.3 Frankliniella occidentalis | reverse complement strand
ATTTAGGAAAAATAAAAAGTTAAGAGTGGTACCTGAACTGATCCAAATGTGAAATCCCCATAACTCGGCAGAGTTGATGAGCAATTTTGAGTGCTTGTACTCATGGCAGGGGTTCTTTGATGTTGAATAATCTTGCTCATATTCTTAACATTACCTGAAAAACCACATGGAGAGCTGGAGCGAGGTATCTCAGATGTCACTTGAAAAATTCACCATATTACCCTGAGTTTTAGAGGATTCGCTTTTCTGTAAATAAAAAAGGTTAAAGCATTACTAAACTTAACACGGTGCAAAGGGTCTAATGTGAAATAAAGGGTCTAAAGTGAAATAGTTCATAGTATAATATAAACTCAATCACTGTCTGTAAACAGTAGTCTTAGGGATAGTACCTGATGATCAATTACCAAGTTTAAGGGGCTCTCTGATGATCTATGAAGATTTAAGGCACCATGATCACTAATAGTTCTATCAGCAGAGAGACCCTGCGAACTCTCTGACGACTCAAAAGTTGGGATAGATTCGTCTCTCTGGAAGAAACAAATAAATATCTACATCTCATCTTGAAAAACTTCAACTTATAAATTATCCCTGGTCGGAGAGTGGGTATGCTTTTATGATTCAACTCATATTTGCACACTCACTTTTTCAATCTGTGCTCAGAATTGGGACAAATGAGTAATACGAGATGAGTACACTTATTTAGGTGGATGGTGAAATATGAGTATGCATATCTCATCATTTAAATGAGTAAGGTCATCTTCAGTAAGAGCATATCTTATGTGTAAGGGTGACCTGTTGAGGTCCCTTCGACTGCCTCTTTTATCTTTAATAAGAGGAAGAATGATAACCGACGTATGTCCCCAACGTGAAAATCGAAAGGGAAAGCCAAATCCGCTGTCCATTTGGCCCTAGCTTTAGCGGTTTGGAAGTTATAGCAGGGTTGAAATCACGAGTTTTCTGACATTTAAGTGCTACAACAAGAAATGGACGTACATGCTCCACACCAAATTTGAGACCAATATTCCCAAAACTACGGATTTAGCAGCGTGCTGAAACTGAACGTGTGAGAACACTTATCTAAGTATACTGATATATGAGTAGACATAACGAGTCTCAATGAACTTAGAAATACATAACAGTACCTATCTTTCCATTCTTCGAAAGCTATAGGTGTCGATAGGGTTAAAATCACGAGTTTTCTGACATTTAAGTGGTACAACAAGAAATGGACGTACATGCTCCACTCCAAACTTGAGACCAATATTCCCAAAACTACGGATTTAGCAGCGTGCTGAAACTGAACGTGTGAGAACACTTATCATCAACAATACTATACAACCCACTGACTGGCTGACTCACTCATTGATATAAATGTTTGGCATCAACTACAACTGCTACAAGAACGTACTATATCTTTTTGGATCCGCAATACCCCATTTGACCCCAGAAAAACTCCCACCTCCATCGTGGGACCTCACTGGGGGCCGTTCAAGGGCCGACTAGATTATGTTTGCATGGGAGAAAAAAAAAACAAGTCCAAAAAACTCGCCATTTTTTTATGGTCTCCTAGGGGGTAACTCGTCATGTTGACACCTAAGATGAAAATTTCGTCCGCGGGGCTCTACGACGCACCGTTTCGGCGCTAGGGCCTGTTTTGTGTTCAAGTTGTCAAAAAATGTTACATGGGGTATGTTTTCGGGGGTAGATCGTCATTTTGCGGCCCTTAGGACCAAAATTTTGTCTGTTTGTGTCTCAGAAGCACCGTTTGGGTGCTAGGTCCAGTTTTTCGTCGAAATTAAGGGAAATTGCACCGACGCGAATCTACGAAGACTTTGCTTATCTTGCACAGAAAATATCATGAAACACAAATTGTAGGTTTCGTTTTGATGATGCTAAACCGCTACGATTCATGAAAATCTGCGCTTGGGACCCCGAAGACGACTCCTTTGCCATGTTTGCGCAGTAAAAACCAACCACAGGAACCCCCCCCTCCCCCGCACGCTTTACCGAAACCATTTCAAAACATAAAAATCCAACAC
>NW_026267388.1:254964-257291 GCF_000697945.3 Frankliniella occidentalis | reverse complement strand
ACACAGTAGGTGGCTCGCAGAGGGCAGAACGGGGTCCGAGGTCTCGTAGAGCAGTTAGGCGACGCGGGGCGGTCGTCGGGTGACGCTCCGGGTCTACGTCGAAGAGAGGCACGGCGTCGGCTGGGCGGCACGACGGCGTTGATGATGCGAGTGATGAGCGAGGGGGCGCAGACCGCCTCACCTCAGAACAAGGGGTACGGGGGGCGCAGACCGCCACCACCGTAGGGAGAGAGAGCTGAGCGGGGGGCGCAGGCCGCCGCCACCGCAAAGATAAACGCAAGGTTAAACAGTGATCTAAAAGATGTTTATTGCAGCAAAGAGACAGTCAGAAAACTCATACAACGTGGCGGTGACCCACCGCGAGTTAGTCAATAGTCGCTCCGGAGTTAGCGCGATCACGAGCGGGGCCCAACGCTGAGCACGTCAGAGCTCGGCCGCGCGAGTTAAAGGAACGTCCGTTTCGCAGAACTTTGGCCGGCCGGAGCCCCGGCGGTGAAGGAGGGGGAAGGCTGAGCTGCGCTGCGAGGCGCTTGCTGCGCCGGCGGCGCTGTCGCCTGCCGCGCTCTGGTGGCAGCTGGGTGGAACTCTTCGGTGGACCAGATCCCGCCGTGACAACAGACACACACGAGGTCGTTTGCATCAGCCCGCTGGATAGCTTTTTCAAAGCAGAAGGGCGGGCTAAAAATGACAGTAAAAGTCTGTGTTCATTTCTGTGATCTGCCTTAACGAACCACAATTTATTTTGAAGCACATCTCTCATAACATTGTGACGGAGCCGTCTTCTCTGCTATGGCTGTCAGATGCCCTGGCCATTGCTGTGTCGCCTTGATGGTAAAGGTGAGCGTCTGGATGAAGGCCGAGTGTATTCTAGCTGTAGTACATTGTGACAACGCAAGATTGCATAGCTAAAGTAAGTGGATACAGCTGTGTATGCAGTACCCTTGCACTAGACCGAGTTAAATAAGTTTATGTTTTCATGTCTAAATTTGTCTTGTTTTGCTTTTCAGGAGTCTGAGGCTCAATGATACTGGATGCAGAAGCCCTCAAAATTTGTTTTACTAGTTGTAACTGGCCTATGGACTAAGTTTCTCTGGCAACCATCTCAAATTGGTTTGTGTTCGAAGTGTGGGATGAGCTGTGGTGGTTATGATGAATAAAGATCAAGTAATTTAAACGGATGTACCATTTATCACCCTGTCATTTGCACTGCGCTAGTCTGGGTCCAATAATAATGCATGGAATTATAGCTATGTCTTTATTAACACATATGGAGTCAAAACTCAACATTGGAGACAACACATAAATAAACAAACATGGCAGAATACCATTAAGGATGAAACAGTAGGCATCTCCAACACAAAACCAAAGTTCCATTGAAATTAAAACCAGTCAAATTAAACAGTAGAAATTAAGAACTAAAACTAATGACACCCACCTAAACTCACATTCTATACATTCAAAATGTGGCAGAAGCATATTGATCATGATAGTTAGCAAAGGTCAATCTCAAACTCAAATGAGAGAAAATGCAATACAAAGTTAAACTACAGCATTAAAAATAAGTTTGCCAAGAGACAAGCTGAATGCCAACAAACAGTAGAAAATGAGAATAAATGATTCAAGTCAAAAGCAAACATGGATAAGGTTCAACTGGAATGTCAATAGAGAGAGTCAATCCCCAACATAAAAACTAAGTCAGAGTAGTCGCAGCATTACTTCTGTCGTGAGACAAGTTATACAGCGCCAACTGAAGATTGAAGTTAAACTAGTCAAACAAATTACAACCAGTACAAATTGAGAACAATAAATCCAAACCAAAACTATCAAAACTACACATGAGCATTAAAATACATCTTTCCACTAACAGGGCAAGATACATAAAGAATATATTGATCTCAAACACAAAATTGAAAAGAAAAAACAAAAACAAAGTTAAAACCATACCATACTTCACTGCAGCCAAGATGCTCCACGAAGCTTGGTGCAGGAGGCTCAAGCATTAATGAAAGGTTTGCCACTCTCCTATCATTGAGGACAGCTGACCATTTTCTTTCCTGATTCACAGGCATTAAAATACATTCTTTGCACTAACAGGGCAAGATACATTAAGAATATATATATTGTAGTATTATGAGGTTTTACCCTACACAAGGTAGATGTACGCCAGACCACGTCTCGCGTAACAGGCTTCGCGATACCTCACGAAACACTGTTACGCTGCGACGCGCCTGGCATACATCTACCTTTGCCTGCGGCGCTGACACCCGAGTCGGGTAGTGGAAAAATGTACACAAAGGTACGGGCCTACGGCCCGTTGACGGCCTATC
>NW_026267388.1:254645-254914 GCF_000697945.3 Frankliniella occidentalis | reverse complement strand
CAGTAGATCGCAGGACCTCAGCCGACGTCCGGGAAGGGTAAGTCTACTTTTGCCAGTAGAATTTTCCATAGTCAGACCAACGCCTGAGAATAGCGACTTATCCGGTTCGTGCACATAACGTTTGCAGACGGCTTTGGCTTTTGTTTTCGTTGGAAGCCGGGAACTCGGGGAAGGTAAATAATCAACAAAAATCACAAGATGAACCATCACATTGACAATTATGAATGAGGAATACACACAAAAACAAAAATGTTGTTGTGAATTATACC
>NW_026267388.1:253674-254399 GCF_000697945.3 Frankliniella occidentalis | reverse complement strand
GTCAGGCAGCCCTGTGAAGACGGCGGCCCGCCCCGAACCAAGTGCAGGATAGTCGGGCAAACGTTTGTAGCCAAACTTTTCTCGCGACTCTTCGGGGAGCGTTTATTGGAGCACCGTCACATAGTCTCCTTTCAAACCTCTTACCTTGCTCTTTCATCATGCACAATGTCTCGAAACGAAACGTAATGGACAGTCCTGGCTCTTTCAACGATGTTCCGCCGGTGATGTCGAAGCATTGTATAGTGCAAGTCCGGAGGGTGGTCATGGTCTTGACTATGCCTGAATGATTCATTCCACACAGCTCGACCACGGCAACGACGGTGAACACAGATGAAATAGATAGTGTTACTATCTGACATGCGGTTGAACCGATAGTGAAAACCATCTCCAATATGGTAGTAGTGGGAGTTACGATGAACTCCCGGTTCACGAATGACCCTAGGTGACTCTAAATTCATGATAGGTACCGGACCCTAGATCGCTACCAAAACTATGAACTGTTTTCAATCTGCTTATTCGGCAGTGCTGCGGTGACGTGACGGTTGACGACGGAACACTTTAAAAAACCAAAACAAAAATCATCCGGGAAACACTGACAACACTACACAAGAAAACGCTAAAGATATTCATTAAGCACACAAAAAGGAAAGGTTTCCATGTCAATCTTTTAATAATATTCTTAAAAGGCAATTATTTTATTTCAAAAAATCATCAGATAAGGAAAA
>NW_026267388.1:251075-253624 GCF_000697945.3 Frankliniella occidentalis | reverse complement strand
TGCCGCTGAGTTGATGCCACGCCAGGTGCAGCGGGCTGACGAAGCAGAGCTCGCAGCGCCCGAAGAGGAAGGCCTCGGAGCCGTCTACGTGCGCGTCCGCATCCGCCTAGAGCTGAAGGGACTGGTTCCTTCGAGAGAAAAGCCCTGCCCTTTGGCCCCTACACTCTGTACACCTACACCTGCACGCCGTGCGCCCTAGAAGCGTGCCTGCCGTCGACACCGAGGTGCTTGTGGCCATATGGCTTAGGTACCACGAGGCCTGCCTCCAAGAACTATGGTCACCGATCTGCTCGCTGCCTTGCCCTGCGGCGCTGGACGGGATCTCCTTTCTCCTTTCACTCGCTCACTTAAACGCCCACTTATTTGGATCGAAATATTTTCCACGGTGTAAAACACTACAAATAAATTCAAAATGATGAATAGAACAACGAGTATGCACATGACCACACTCTGGGCATTCCCGGTGGGCCCCCGAGCCAGCCACACTGTGGCGTTGGGCTCGGCGGCGAAAAACGGTCAGAGATCGAACAGCTGACGCTGGCACGGGACAGAAGGGAAGGGAGGGAGAGGGGGAGGGCAGCTGATGTGAGTTGAATACATATAATGAATGTATGTTTAGCTTTTAGCTTCTATAAGACTGCGTGCGTACTCCGCCTCCTTTACTTCACTGTGCTACTCGGGCCTTGAACTTTGTGTTTTTCGTGCTGCCACCCCGGTAACACCGATAATCGTGAAAAGGTTCAAAAGGTGAGACATAACCTCAAACAAAGCATCTTTTTAGATTGCATATTGAATCTTTGTTTGCACTATTTAGCCGTTATGGTGTTGGCACCACCATTTTCACGCCACTTCAACGTGTTTCCAGCTTCTGTAAGCACTAGGAATCATAAAACGCTTAGTGTGATTTGTCAAATTCTGTCCAAACAACTTACATAACCCTTAATTAGTGATCTATGATGCAAGCAAGCTGTTTTAGTTGTTTTTTGTTCTTTTTTACCGAATTTATGCTTTGATTTTACCTTGCTTTGTGTATGATACATGCTGTGTTTAATGCTTATGCATTATTCTTTGAATCTGCCTTCACTAACTGACACCTTTTGCCGTTTTAATTCACTTCCACTTGTTTATTGACAAAGTGAGTTTTCAAATGTTGTTATGGATTATTACATTCTGTTTTTAAAATTGTTTCAGGTTTTAATTGCTGTTTTGTTGGAGTAAACTCCCATACCATACCACTAGAAGAAGATTGTGTGATCGACGGCTATTGTCAAGCAACCCATAGTAAAGATGTTAGTCTCTATGCTATTTGAATAAAAGACACTCATTTATTGCGAATTGTAGAACATATATATTTTCTAAGAAATTAATTTTTATTCTGCGTCTTCACAGGTGGCCTCAAACCTGACTCGTCATCAACTCCATAGCTGGAATATGCTATCTGCTTCGCAGTTTATAGTCTTCCACTCAACAGTAGAAGCTATTCTAAATTCAAGTGACTCAGCGAGCATCAATGGCAATCAACATAATTGAAACATGCCAAAAGAAATTGTATGTATTAACATATGTTAATATGCACACATATATTTGTGTATTATCTGTCTCTGGTCTCTGACATTGTGTTCTATTTGGCCAGGTTCAACCTTATGTACAGTCCACCCCATTCATGTATGGCATGAGAATCCTTAGCAGTCTTTAAATGTATACATCAAGTGTTGACCCTCAAGTAAAAATCATGGTGTAAAGCCTATAGCCCTCTATTCTAATTAACTAGTGTTACTTAGTTTATAATTATTCCCCCTAAGAGTGATAATTTGAAATGTATGTGAATCTTCTTGTTTGTGTCATTTAGAATGTGAAGTTGTTTTTATTTTTGCATTTGCTATTTTAATCCTTTTTACTTTGTTCTTGAAATGGAAACCTTAATTTGTTCGATTTTCAAATTAATACACCCTTTTTTTTGGTTCTAAAGAAACATTATATTGGAGATTGTTGTGTAAATATATTGTTATATACTTATTTCAGATACTCTGTGCGTGAGACTGAAGGCGTGAAGACCACGCTCAACACCATGTTGGGTGTAAAGAAATGAGTGAACAACATCTTCTTGTCTGCACAAACGAGATCCTTGAGACCGGCTGGAATTCAAGTTCACATTCATATTTTATGAGACCAGCTTTTCATCAGTTAGTGATGCTTATTAAGTGTATGTCTATAAAAATTTTACAAAGAGATCTGTCAATGTGAAAAAATAGTCTAACTTGATTTCTTTGATTCGTTTTCAGGTCACTCCTTATCCTGTTATCTTGAAGTCAATATGTGGATGCGGTCATCTGGCTTTTCAAAGAATTTTGACGGTGGTTCTAAGGTGACTTCAAAGTTATAGCCTTCCATAGAACTAAATTTATGCACCTATCTTATTAGGTGTTGTGTACTCATATATTTTTGTTCACTCAGGGAGGTAGACAGTTCTGCAGTGAGGAAGTTCTGAGAAAACGTCATATCTTTCTGCTGTTTCAACTTTGCACCCTAACTGCTTTTTGGCTCAAATT
>NW_026267388.1:248634-251025 GCF_000697945.3 Frankliniella occidentalis | reverse complement strand
CTATCACCTCGACTAAGCATGCATGCTTGCACATTTTTTCGCTTATTTTCGTCAAAAATACCCTCTAGCGCCTCAACGGTTTGAGCTAGAGCAGAACAGACGAAATTTTCGCCCGTAGGGCTCTACTTTGATGGGTTACCCCTTAGAAAACCATTAAAAAAAATATTTTTAAAAGACGTCATTTTTGGGACCTGTTGTTTTTGATTGTTTAAAAATCCAGTTTTTGAGCTAGAATGCTCATCTTCGAACTCGACCTGTCTTTTTATGGTATAAAACGACCCTGAAAATCCCAGGTCGCTAGCTCAACTCGTTTTTGAGTTATCGTGCGGACAGACAGACAGACAGACAGACAGACGTGCAGACAGACAGACAGACAGAGAAAGTTTTTTTCGACCAGACGGAGTAATAGGCTTCGGTAATCGCTCAGCCAATAACCTAACCTGGTCACAGCAGACCACATCCTAACATAAACAAGTCACGGCCACTAGTGATCACTATGGAGCGACATCTACAGTTGAACACAGACCCTACCATTGTTTAACGATCGCCTTTGTTCTTCTTGTTGTTATGCCAAACACCCAATAAAAGGAGGCGCGGGCTTTGACTCGTCGCCATTCTCCACTCAGCTGACCTACTAGTGTTACTGATTCGGCATCCCCTCGTGTTTCCCCCAATATTACAATATCTCAAACACAGAATTGAAAAGAAAAAGCAACAAGAAAATGAGAACAAAACATGATTCAAGTCAACAAAATAAAATATTTAAGATGAGTAGGATGCCATGAGGACCAGTTTAGAACATGGACCCTCATAGAGACGGGGATACCACCCATCACGTAAGCAAAGCAGCATACCAAGAATAAAGGATACAAACTGGAAAATCTACAATACTAAGACAATATTTGAAGTTAAAACTTGCAATTGCAACTAATACAGATTATTAAAGCTATCAACACTATACATAAGCATTAAAATATAAGGTAAACTTCTTATTGCAAAAAGGGCAAGTCTTCAAGAAAGTGTTCACTTCACTTTTGGCTTTAGTTCTTCGTGTATCCCCCGTGTCCAGCAGCTACAAATGACGCTTTTAACCGTCGGACACAGGAGGTCCTACACTTATAACTGTAGTACACAAATAGTACTATATGACACTTAAGTTTTCAGAGTGTTGATGGGAACTCGGGTTGAGGGGCAAGTGGCTGCAGAGAGCCTCCTGGTTAGTATGCCTTGTGCTGAATGTGAGTAATATGTTGAAACGTGTCTAGATGTAAGATTTTGTCTTTCGCTCCAGGCCCACCGCCATTGCAGAAGTAGTAGAGGTGATACTTCACACCATGATCTGAAGTTTTGAGATGACGTATATCCCAATGTATACCTATCAGCATATGAAGACAGCCACATGGCCAAGAATCATTTAATTGTTTAAACTCTTGCTAGAAAACTTCAAGTCTCAGGGCCGCCTGGTATGAACCCTTGTCTTGCCTGTCGTAACATGTAAATCAAGACTCATAACCTATCTGTGCTTATTTTTTATTTTTTTTGTTAGATTTCAGTGTGTGCTGCTTGCTGCATTTGTTACTTTGTTGTTAGAAGTGACAAAAATGTGTATCTCTGTTCTTGGGATGTTTTGGCCGCCACAGCTTCTTATTATGCGACCCAGTTGATTACTCTTGACGGATTATAGGCCGGCCATCAAACTGCTTTCTCCTGGATCGCCCTATGATTGGACTGTAATTTCTAAGTATTTCGTCACCACAGATTTTTTCAAATGTTGTGCCGTGTAGAAGGGTTATGGCTTGCTTTCGTTTTGCAGGTGGCAATGCTATGCTTTACCACTCTGGTTGAGATTGTAAGCTGTCCATTCCTCTTTGGACAAGTGCTGAGTTTTCCCATGTTCTGTCGGGAATGATAGTCACGCCCTTAATGTTGCTCTGGTTAGGGTCAATATGGAACAGAGGTGAGGCTTATAGTTGGTAAAACAATGTCTCATGTGAAATTATTGGAATAACGTGGTGACTGATGTATGGCTTTTTATCACTAACTCGTGTTTGTTTGCATATGTTCTTGGCAGTATGTGAGGAAGATCACAAATATTTTGAAGAACCTCTCCCAAGGGATGGCAATAACATGGAATATACATTCAAGTCTGTGAGTTTAATTCTGAGATCATTTTTTTTTTTTTTTGTAGAATTGCTTAAATGGTCCATTCCCATCTCTTAATGTAGGGTCTCTGATTTAGAAAGAAGTTTACTGTCAATCTGAAGTTATGCGTTTCTTTTCTTGTGACCAAACGGTTTTTGAAACTCTGATTTGCTCACCAACCTAATGCCAAGTCAATTGCAGCCAGCTCCCTTCTATATATTGAGGCAGTCCTTCAGTTGTGAGCTTCCA
>NW_026267388.1:247764-248584 GCF_000697945.3 Frankliniella occidentalis | reverse complement strand
TTATGACACAAAACGACCCTGAAAATCCCAGGTCGCTAGCTCAATTCTTTCTCGAGTTATCGTGCGTACAGACAAACACACACACAGACAAACAGACGCGAAACTTTTTGATCATCAGTGGAGTAATAGGCTTCGCTATCGCTCAGCCAAAAATTTAACAAAAATTGTTGGATTGTCATTTGAATGTTCCATTAGCACCGTGAGTTCGCGCATTTGTCAAAGTTGGTAACATATCATATAGACCACGTAGACCTTTGCCGCCAAAAGGTCCTGATAGCGTCCTGTTGAGCCTGAGTTCACAAGACGAGCAGCACGAGCAGCTTTTCCACGTTTTCCTTTGACTTAAGTTTTAAGTTAATAGAGAAAATGTTTAGGTTGCGTAATCGCGTCCTGAAGGACTATGGAGAGGTGGCTACGAATGTGAGTTATTTTGCATATTATTCAAAAGCTTTGAAGTTGTTTTATTAGTCAGCAATCGGAGTGTGCTATCCACACCATTGTTTCTATGAAATAGTAGCTTTTGCTCGCTTTGGAGTTGGAACCAGTGGTAATTCATTTTCCTTCTTTTAATTTTTGTGGCATCTTAGTGGCATGCCTTTAAAGAAGTTTCTAAGACATTTCATGTTGTTCCGTAAGCTTTACCCAGTTAGCAATGAAATGTCAGATTGGTGTCGAAACGATATCAGTTTTCAGAAACATGTCAATTTCAGTGCCACATTTTTATCAATCCGATGTTTCTGATGTTTGACATTGTTTGATATCGGTCTGATATCGCATTGCTCACTGGGTCCCTATCCTTTTCAGTACATTGCTATTAGAA
>NW_026267388.1:247164-247714 GCF_000697945.3 Frankliniella occidentalis | reverse complement strand
AATCCGATGTTTCTGATGTTTGACATTGTTTGATATCGGTCTGATATCGCATTGCTCACTGGGTCCCTATCCTTTTCAGTACATTGCTATTAGAACAATCACACGGAAAAATATAAATTAGTTGCTCTAGCTTAACATTAGGTATGCGAGCCAAATGTTAGCTGCCTGGAGGACAGACAAGAAAATTAGGAACAGTAGCTAATAATTCGTTGCGGGAGCTAATCTGTGACTGTTGCAGATAAAGCGTTCCCTGAAGCTGCCCAACAACATTAGTTGTCCGAGCGAATGGTTTTTGCATTTGCTCATACAAACAATGCAGTTGGGCAACTGCAGGGAATGCTTTATCTGCCACAGTCACAGGATTAGCTCCCTCAACGAGTTATTAGCTACTGTTCCTAATTTTCTTGTCTGTCCTCCAGGCAGCTAACATTTGGCTCGCATACCTAATGTTAAGCTGGAGCAACTAATTTATTTTTTTTCCGTGCACAATGTCTTCAAAGAAAGGTAAAACAAGTTTATACCATAACTAACAAGCTAATTTATTAGAAAC
>NW_026267388.1:243241-246585 GCF_000697945.3 Frankliniella occidentalis | reverse complement strand
CGTTGAATGACAGCATAGTCACTGTCCTGGTTCCTGCAGCTGGTGCAGCCGTCGGAGCTTTGGTGGCCATCCCTGGGGCTGCGGAGACGGTCAGCCGCTGGAGGCCGGCGAGTGAAGAGTGGGATCGTTACCTTGAGGCGTCACGGCTGGGCCCCGGACGCCTCTCTGTCGGAGGGGTGCCGATTGGATACTGCTTCGCCGCGCGGTTATCTTCATATGAAGATATCCATATGTCCGGGTAGTTCTGATCACAGAATGTCATATCCATCCATGGTGTGGAGTCCACACCTCTACTACTTCTGCGACGGCGGTGGCGTGCTTGGCGTTGCAGATGCTGCAGAACCCTTCTGGCTGCTCAGCGGCCGGTTCCCTGAGGCGTCACGGCTGGGCCCCGTACGCCTCTCTGTCGGAGGGGTACAGACCACAGGAGCGGCCGAAGTCTTCCAGCAGGCGGTATTCAGAATTGGATACTTCTTGGCCATCCATACGTCAGGGTACTCGTGGTCATGGAATGCCACTGTGGCGGTGCGCAGTCTCGGAAACACCAGCGCCCCAAGAACACAGCGACCGGCATGCGAGTCATTGATGTATGATGTTATTTTGGATATACTTTATGCACCATAACAGATAGTCAAAGTTTGTTTTGTATTTGACGAGTATGTTTGTTGCTATTCTTTTCAATTTGGAGAAATGTACTTGAAATTAGCTGGGACAGTTCAAAATGAAAGTAACTGTTCCCTCTGAAAACATGGATTCTACTGGGGTAATTGTAATCAGTGAACTGTGTAGGTGAAAGTAATGGGCATTAATATTGACTTATCATTGACTTTTGGGGAGGTTTGCTCATCATTAAATATAGCAGTTTCAATTTAAATTTGGACATTAGCAAAGCTTAATTATAAGTATTGAAAGGCTTTTGTAATGCTCATGTGCCCTAGTGAAATAAGTTGTCCATTTAGGAAACCAAACACTCAACCTGTCATTTTTGCACGATCCCCTTGGCTCATTGCATAGTCATAATAACTCAAACCAGAAATTTGAGTTTAGTTTTGGTAGATAACTACTGTGAAACTTTGAATTTTCATTTGACTTATCAGTTCAGATCTATGTAAAATTAAACATTGTCTGTTGGAGATTGAGAAGTATGTATATCACACTATTTTCCTGGTTTAAATTAAACTTTGTCTGTCTTATGAAAAATATTTCATTCTAATTTGGAACACTAATTCCCAGTCTGCATTAATAGATGGGCAAATCAAGGGTGGCTTTTACTTGTGAACACTAACATGTGAAGACACACGCATTTCACTTTATTAGCCATGGTAAGGTAGTTAATGTCTGCGTCACCAAACACTAGCTCCTTCGAACTCAAAGGTGCTCAGTCTTCCAGTACTTTATAACAATGGGCTAAGTGCTTACACAGTTCTTATTAAGACTACTTTATGCAATCATCTATTCATATATACAGATATAGTCTAAAACAAAACTACTCATATGAATGATCAAAGATAATGATTAAATTACCACTCCCGCCCTCCACTCTCTCCTCCTGAGGGGCGCATGACTTCGACTACATTCACATCTAAAAACAACCCAGATTCCCTGCGCTGCCCTAGGGATCGTCAAGAAAGTACGCCCGTCAATCGCCGTTAGCGAAGCTGTCAAGTTCAACAGCCTCAGCAAGCTCGCACAGCGCCTGGTAGGTAGGCAACATCTGGCCTACAGTGCATGCGTGTAAGGCGGGGTGGTCTACCCCGAGTCCTGCAGGCGCCGAGCTCCCGTCATTTGCCGGGTGAATCTGAGAAAAACAGACGTAATTTCTGGACGACCCCCTAGCTTTGTTGCCTTTTGTCACGCGATTACCACCCACACGGCCGACAGTGGCTCTGTTGCCGGTTTTTTCGGTTCCCGACCACTCGACATTGTATCCTCGCGATATTATGGAGTGGCACCCGCCGTACAGCCCTGAGTCATGCGCCGAGTACCTTGCGGTAATCATTATTCCGTTGCCATCTTTGGCGGAGCAACTATCCCCTGGGTCTTTCCGCAATATCTTGCTTTGCAGAGCATGCGCCAGAAGGTGGCCGAAGAGGAGTATTCCATCGTCAAGCGCTGCAATATTTTGGACTGCGTCCTTTACTACTTGGGGGCGGGCCGTGAGTAATAGGAAGGCCCACAGACCATTTGCTTTATATTGCTTATACTGTGCTGCGTGCGGGTGGGCGAGCCGTACTTTAAGGCGCCGAGGTGAGCGACGCTCGGCAAGCCCACCCGCACGCATGCATGCGGCACTGTATAAGCAAAACAAAGCAAGGGGTCTGTGGACTTCCCTGTATCGTTACCGCCGTCTTCATCTTGACTTTCCCTCGTTATCTCTCCCCTTCCTCGTTTGCTTTCTCAGTCCCACCACCCCCTGCTCCTCGAGTCATTAACGGCGAGCCGGGGCCGCCTGCTGCCTCTCGTGCTGCTCCGGCCTCAGCGCCGCGCGGAGGCGGTCAGCGGGCTGCGTCACTGAGGATGCTGCGCCCCGCGCCGCGCCGAGCACCTGATCACGGCCCCGCTGTGCGCTTGTCGTCTCCTCGCCGCCGTCGTCCAGGTCAAGGTGGTGCTGCCCATGGGCAGACCTGCATCGGACGACCCGCTTGGATGCCGTAATCGCCTCTTACTGCACCCGCTGCGCCCGCTGCTCCCACGCTGAGCAGCCCCCGCCTCCCTGACAACGCTCGGGGCAATTCAAGGGGCGCAAGTGCGAGAGTCTCTGGCCTCGCCGCGGCGCTCTCCCACTCCCACCCCCATCGTGCGCTCCCCGTCCCGTCCTATGGTCGGCGAGGTGGTGCTTGGGCTGAAGGCAAGGTGACCTGCCCCGCCCACCCCGCCGGTGCCGACTTCATTCGGATGTTTTGGGACCCGTCTCTTTTGCAATAAACGAAGTACTGTTGCTACAAATTCTTTCAGTTCCTCCTTCGATGTCCTGCTTCTCACGAGTCATTCTGCCTGGCGTAGTGCAGAAGCGCAAAGGGGTAGGCGTGTCCCCTAGATAACGGGTAGGGCCGGTGTGTAGGGCTGAAAAGGGGGGGGGGGGGGCTGGCAGGGCTAGCCTATGATTAGCGCGCCCTATACCGCGTTACTGGATGGTATGTCAATGGTGCTCGAACAGAATGTAAGAAGTACAAAAAACGGACCCTGAGATCCACCAGGACTGCGGCCTCCACGTAGAGGTGTGTGTCCCGGCCTGCGATGTTTGGGCAGGGATCTGATGCGATGCCGCGGTAGTTTCTAACTGGGTGAGGTGCCCCTTCTCCTGCTGCGGCATGAGGTGGAACTTCCATCATTCCGACGGCATG
>NW_026267388.1:224585-235051 GCF_000697945.3 Frankliniella occidentalis | reverse complement strand
GAACCACGCAGAATGCCAAACATTCATGCTGTTGAAAATGTGTTATTGTCAGGGTCTAATCTGTCCTACTCTTCCAGGACACTGGCTTCATACACCTAATTCCAAGTGATAACATGAAGCAATTCACTGTTCAAATTGATGGCCCTGAATGCACCCCATACGCAACTGGTAAATTTTTGGTGCAAATTATAATGCCTCCTGATTATCCCATGGATCCACCCAAAGTAAGACAATTTATGTACCCTTATTTTGAAATAGTTTAATCTATCTGTCTTTACTTTCCTATTTACATTGGTGTCTTTGTTTACTCCCTTGTACAGATCTCAATGCTAACTAAGATTTGGCACCCCAATATTTCTCATGCTGGGAAAATATGTGTTGATATCCTAGATGTGGGGGATGCATGGTAACTATCAGCAATTTATGAGAACCAATCATATTATTTTCAGCCTGCCTATCTGCTTTGTTAAACTTTATTTTGACTTAACCCTTATTGTTTTGATGTAGGCTTCCTGGAATGGCCCTTCTCGAGGTTCTTGAGGGGCTTAGGGGACTGCTAGCTCAACCAAATCCTGGATCGCCATTAAATGTTGAAGCCGGTGCGATGATGAGAACTGACATGAATGCATTCAACAGTGTAGCTCTAGGCTATACGAGCACCTTTGCCTATGGTATGTATTTCCCAATTTATGTGTACCACCTGTTCAAGATTCGAAGTAACAAATAGGCCTCTTTGTGTCTTTTTCTGGGGCCTCTGACCATTTAGTTATTTTGAAAAATAGCTGTCACGCATGATGACATTTAGCTTGATGACAGATTCATCTATGAACAAATGTATTGTTTTGAAACCAAACCAAAAACAATTAATTAAAAACATTTCTAAAAATATGTACTTTAGTTTGATAAATAGTTCTGTCACTCAACCAAAAATTATTGTGACAACATGGTAGTATATAGTAAAAAAAAAATAGATTTTAGGTATTGAATCATCTTCTTAATCCCAGAAGAGGATAGAAGAAGTTGGTAGTTTTACTTTAAAGATTGCGTTCTGCCACTGATTCTCTAAGCAATATTGGGCTTAATATTCTCTTATGAAGTTTTAATGAATCAGAATCAAACAAACTGTATTTTGACTAAAGGGGTTTTGTAATTTTATGTTAAACAATGATTTTTGATTAACATCCCATACCACAACTTTTTTCTTAATGAGTCATGATTTTTTTTTATGATGATCTTAATTCTTAGCATGCTCAACACTTTATTACAATCTTGTTGGTCTATTGTCTGCGCACATTATGTAAATTTCTAATTGATTTCTTTTTATCCAGGAACCATTTCTAACCATGAGATTGAAGCAAATTTGAGCATCCTAACAGCCATGGGGCTAACCAGGAAAGTGGCCCTGATGAAACTTGCCATGTGCAAAAATAATGTGCAGCGAGTCATTGATCTGTACGTGGACAACTAGCTCTCCTTAAATTAATCGAGTTTATACTCTTTATTTTATCTTGTAACTTTTTAAATTTTGCATTTTACTCTTTTACAATGACAACTCCTTCATTGTAATTTTTTAAAATTTACTTTTTACAATTTACAATAAATACTTTGTAATGCATCATTGCTTTATTTTCAATTTAATGGTCACACCCCATTTGCTTAAATTTTCTTGCACCTCAAACTAAGAGAAATACCATAATTGTTTAACTTTGTGGTAAGGCTTTAAAATACTAGTTGTTCCTAAGTCTTTACTTATACCCTCTTTCAAGTTCTGATGCATTGATAGAATTTATGTGCTGTTTAATTCTTCTTGATGAGGATTTGAGTAGGAGAATAAGACACATACTCAGTTTCACAGTTCACACAGAAGTAGTTTTTATTGAGAAAATGGAAACAGTACATGCACAACATCAGAGAAGAAGAAAGGGAACAAATGAATGTCTTAGTCACTAAATGCACAATGCAGAAATTTATCCAGGAGGAAGGAATGCGTCAAAATAAGCGGATTGGCAGAATAGTCATCTTGCCTCCAGGCATTTATGGTTCAGCAAGACATATGAAAGATCTATTTTATGACGCTTTGGCCGTATCACAGAAGCTTGGACACCCTTCTTCGCTGATCACACTTACTTGCAATAGGAAATGGAAGGAGATTGTTGACGAATGTAATAGAACGAATACGGATCCAAATTTTAGATATGATGTCATAAACAGAGCGTTTGAAATGAGGGCCACTCAGCTTTATTCCGACTTAGTGCGGGAGCAAATTTTTGGCAAAGTGGTTGGCGAGATGATAGTTCGCGAGTTTCAGGGAAGGGGCCTTACTCATACTCATGGACTTTACATTATGCGTCCAGAGGACACCCCAACTTGCGCTGAAGATATCGACAAAATAATATCTGCCTCCTTTCCAGATCAAGATCAAAATCCAGAACTATTTCAATTGGTAAAAAGATTTGTGGTGCATGGCCCATGTGATTCCACATCACCTTGCCATAAAAAAAATGGCAAGTGTAAGCATGGCTTTCCCTTTGACTTTAGAGATGCAACCGACATCACAGAGAAAAGGCCTTTGTATCGTCGCCCTAATGATGGACGTGGATTTTTTAAAAGAATAAATGGTGTTGACGTCTTTGTTGACAACCGCTGGGTGATTGATCACAATGTAGTGTTGTTGTTGCGATACAAGGGACACCTTAATGTTAGGTACAGCCCATCCACTTCAGGCTGCAAGTACTTATATGGATATCTATTGAAAGGCAGCTTTGGAAATAAAGTGCGAACTTCTTTGGTACAGAAAATTAGTAATGTCCCCGAGGGAGGGGTATACGATCATGACGAAATAAAAGAATTTAAAGAGATGCGACAGTTGGGACCCTATGAGGCCCATTATTATCTAATGGGCACCTCTCAATCACATATTTATCCACCTGTTGGTTGAGGTTTTACCTGTACATGAGGAATTTGAACAAACTATTATTTACAGAGATGGTGGTGAAGAGAATGCGTAGGAAAGGCATGCACATTCAAAATTAACAGCGTGGTTTGAGTTGAACAGACAGCCAGGACCTCACCGACGTAAAGTGTATACGGATGTAGTAGAAAACTACAAATATGAAGGGCAAGTTTGGAAGCGAAGTAATCGCCACACTATTGGGCGCATGAGCCCTTTGGCAGGCACCGATTTTAATTCAGAAGTTTATCATTTAAGACTGCTTTTGTGCAATCGCACGGATGTAACTGGCTTTGCTGAAATTAAAACGGTAGAAGGTCACATCCATCCAACGTTAAAGTCCGCGTGTGCTGCTTTAAATTTAGTAGAAAATGAAGAGGAAATGAGTCTACTCATGGACAATTTAGTCTTAGAGCAATTTCCAAGCACTATGAGAAAGACGTTTGCCATGCTGCTTGCTAATGTTAACCCTATCAACCCAAGAGGTTTGTGGGACAATTACCGTAGAAACTTATCTAAGGATTACCTTCATGAGATCGAGGACGATGACGACTTGGCTTATCAACTTGCTCTAAGGGATATTGAAGAGATTCTTCGTGAATTTGGGAAAACCCTTTCAGACTACCTTCTTCCTGAACTTGACGATAATGTTCTTGGCCGCCGCAACTTCGAACCTGACCAGGGAGACGTCATTCTGAATCCTGCGGAAGCCGATAATGTGATTCGCGGACTTAACATTGACCAACGGCGCTTCTTTGGTGATGTAATGGGAGCAGTAAGCCATGAAAATGGAAAGAAGTTTTTCTTCCTTACCGGTGCTGGCGGTACGGGAAAGACGTTCACTTACAATGCCTTAATAGATTACCTGCGATCTCGGGGCAGAAAGGCTGTTGATGCCGCTTATACTGGCGTCGCTGCGAATCTTTTAAAAGGAACGCTGACAAGCCATAGGGCGTTTGGTCTTCCTTTTGAAGACGAAGGTCTAGGCCTTCACGTCTTGGACAGATTTTTACGCGATGTAATGCGCAAAGAAGAGCCTTTCGGTTCAAAAATAATTATTCTAGGTGGTGACTTCCATCAAATTTTGCCTGTCGTGCCCGGGGGAAGTAGGGCAGACATAGTTGACGCGGAAGTGACTTCTTCTAGTCTTTGGCCGCTCTTTGAAAAATACACCTTGACCATAAATCAAAGGGCACTCGAGGATCTGGAGTATGCCGAGTGGCTTCTGAAGGTACGTACCGCTTCTAAAAAAATTTATGTTTTTCCAGAGTTGTAGTGTTGTGGTAAAAATTCAAGTTCCAATTATATATTCTTTTTGTTTTGAAAGGTGGGTGATGGAACTGCCAACGAAAATGATTCAACAAGGATCCACTTGAAGAAAGACATGGTCGTAGATGGCATCCACAAATTAATTAATCACTGCTTTGGAAAGGATATCGACAAAGAGGATGCACATGATGCAGCAATTTTGTGCCAAACAAACGATTCCGCCAGTTTTGTAAATACATTAGTGATTGAGAGACTAATGCGAGGAAAGGAAGGATATCGCATTTATTATAGTAATACAGCACTTGAAACAACTAGAGAATTGCAAGACGCACGGGATGAGAACCGTTTGCATTATCGAGCAGATTATTTAGATAGACTTGAGTCAGCGTCCTTACCACCCCACAAGTTATTAAATTCCCTGTTGTTATTGCTGCATTAAATTTCTTGCTTGTTTTCGTTTCCAGGAAATTAGATTGTGTTTCAAAATGGTTTCTGCCTCTCACTCTAAAGATGAGCTTGCCGATTTCCTGAGAACATTCCCTCAAATCAAGGAGGATACTATTACTGCTTTGCAAGGTTAGTAAAATCGTGTGCCCCATTTATGTCTGTCAAAATTTGGTAGGTGGTGTGTTTGCTCATAATTGGCTATTTCTAAAAGTTTTCATGGCGTCAGGAGTTAAATTTGTACATTAATCGTTATCTGGTGTGTGATTTTCCACAATAATGGAGCACGCTCAAATTCAGTGCCCAGTCTGTCACGTCAGACAAGCTGGAGGCTTTGCTGGGGTACGCGCTCACATTCAGACAGTGCATGGTTTGAACGTTACGGATGCCAGGCCCGAAGGATATGTTTGTGGAGAATGCGAGGCACCCTACCACACTTATCGGGGCTGGAGAGAGCATACTCTTACAATACATGGTCCCCAGTTAGCAGAAGTTCGTGATAATAATGCTGAACAGATGGATGTGGATGCCAATAATGACGGGAGGGTTGTGGATGAAAATAATTCTGATGAGTCTGCTGCCAGTGATGACGATGGTTTAAATGATTTGGTTTTGTTACCCGATGGGCGAAGAGATGCTCGACATGCAGCCGTCAATATGATAGTTGAAATGCGAAGTGTTGCTGCCATGACTCGGGTTGGAGTGTCCAGAGCCATGTGTGGAGCAGAAAAGGTTCTTAATGTTGTTTGCTCATCTTTGAAGACAAACGTCACTAATTATTTAGAACAGAATGGCCAAATTAATACCCCAAGAGCACAGGATCTTCTCAATAAATTTCATGTGGAAAGTCCCTTTAAAGGGATGAAGTCAAACACTGGACAAATATCTGGTATCAAAAACTATTTTAGCTATATTCAACCTGTGACATGCTTTATTGAGAATAGGCTAGATCAACGTCTTGGGGAAGACGGTGCTTATGCCATGGTGCCTGTACTTAACACATACGAGTATGTTTCAATAGTTGAAATTCTCAAGCTAGTAGTACGAAAGCAACGTGTGATGGAGTATGTTAGAAATTTACGTTCTTCGACTAATGGCATGCTGTGTGGTTATGTGGACGGAGATCAATTTAGAGGCCATCCATACTTTCAGGAACACCCAGATGCATTTCAGTTAGTTTTGTATGGCGATGGAGTTGATGCAACTCGAGCATTCGGACCCAAAAGTGGGCTTCATGAAGTGTACAACTTTTTCATTGTCATCTTAAACCTACCTCCATGGCTAAAAGATTCTCTGGATTCTATATTTCCTATAATAATGGCAAATGCAGCTGATAGTAAGGGCTCTTTTGAAGAGGTTCTTCACCGTTAAGTAGCTGAACTTCGGCTTCTATAAGAAGGAGTAAAGTTGTTTTCAAATGGACAGTTTGTCATTATTAGAGGCTGTTTAGTTGGCGTAAAAGGTGATAGTAAAGCAGTTCACGAAATACTTGGCTTCCTTGCATGTGGGGCTCGCCATTTTTGTCGTCTGTGCATGATAAGCAGACCCCAACTTCATCTTGGTAATATCATGTTAGGTGAAAGAAGAACCAAACAGATGACAGACCAGCAATTACTGAGAGTCAATCAAAATGTTGCTTACAGTACACAGTGTGGTGTAAGGTACTCAACTTGCCTCCACGAACTTGGACATTTTCGTGCTGAAGATAATGAAAATTTTGATTTGCTACATGACGGGCCTGAGGGCGTAATTTTAATGCTTATTAGATTGTGTATGATGAAATTCATTTGTGAACAAGAAATTTTTACTGTTGAGCAATTGAATGACAGAATTAAGAACTATGATTATGGCAAGCAAAATATTAGGGATAGACCAAGTGACAATTTCACCCTTGATTCACTACGAAATGCTGCTACTGTTCACAAGCAAAAGATGAATGCTGCTCAAATTTTAGTCCTGTTTCGTGCCCTGCCTCTCCTTCTGAATGATATTGGAGATCATGGTGGTGTTGATGAGGAAAACGAATATCTTCAGATCTTACTTCTACTAAATATTTTTCAGTTTATTAGTGCCCCTAGACTACCAAGAGATGAAATCCCCCACATTACTAGATTACTAGATACATTCAGACGCAGCTGGTATATTTTGTTTCCCGATGTGAACCCCATAAACAAATTTCACCATCTAATGCATTACCCAGAAAACATCTTGTCTATGGGCCCCCAAAGACAGTTTTGGTGTTTCAGAGAGGAAGCCAAAAACTGCCCAGGCAAAAGGCACTTGGCTACATGTAATAATTTTATAAATCCTCAAAAAACTGCAATGGAACAAGCTCAAATTAGAGTTGCTAAAGTTTGGGGAACTCAAAGTAGTGATGTAGATCTGCCTGTCGAATATGTAAGCAGACATAGAATTTTTGTCAGGGATTCTCCTGTTTCTCCCCATCTCAGACATTTTGGATTTGCTGATGATGACGAGATTAGTGTATGCACTGCTGTTCTGAAACTTGGCATTGAGAACAGAAAAGAAGACTTTGTACTGTATAACCCAGCAGGGGACTTTGGTCTTCCATGCTTTGGGAAAATAGTTGCTGTGATTTGCCCTGAAGGAACAGATTTAGTATGGTTTGCTGTTGAGCCTTGGCATAATAGAGGTCTGGTTGAGCGCTTCAATGCTTATTCTATAACACCTGAGGAAATGGCTCGAATACCTCACCTTATTGATCTGAAAGACTTGCCCTCCTACCCTCCAATGAATAAATGGAGAGACTGTGCCACTAATCAGGCATATCTCTGCCTTAAATATAAAGTGTTTTAGCTTTGTATTGAATGGGGGGAGGGGAGGTAAGAACACCAGCATAGCATTACTATTTTTCAATCTATTTCTATGTTAAGAATCTCTTCCAAAATAATTTTAAATCAACATTTTAGTATTGTACATAAAAGTGTATAAGTTTTTGCTTGCTTTCATTTAGATCTATTTCACATATCCAAGTTCAAATATTTTTTCTAATTAATGTTGTTCTTTTTTTTTTCTTTGTTTCAGATCAGGATGTAAACGGAGAAGCTTTCCTAGAACTTGATATGCAATCACTATTTTCTTTTTTTGAAAAAGACATCAACTATGGACAAAGAAGAGAACTTTGCAAAATTATAAGTTTATTCAAGCAGGTAGATGCAACAGACCAGGGGAAAAGCTCTTCTACTGATGTATGTTTTTATGATTCATTTTCATTCATGAACATGTGTATGAAAATTTTAAGGATAACTATCGAACCCACTCAAACTTTGTTTTGTTTTTCAGTTGCAAAATAACCAAGAAATAAATGGATATGTGACTGAAAGTGGTATCTTGGTGATTAATGAAGGGGAAGATGGGAAACCTTATTGTGTGAGCGCTTCATTTCTGAAACAAAAACAGAAAGACATTGAAAGTGAAACACAAAAGCAAGTAAAAAAGACACGCACAAGTGATCCTGATGTGGTATGTTGCCTTTGACTCTGCAACTATTATGATTTTGTTTGTTTTTTAATAAGTTTAAAATTTCTTTTAGCAACCTCTTGACATATTGCAATATTGGGGGAAACACGAGGGGATGCCGAATCAGTCACAATAGTAGGTTAGCTGAGTGGAGAATGGCGACGAGTCAAAGCCCGCGCCTCCTTTTATTGGGTGTTTGGCATAACAACAAGAAGAACAAAGGCGATCGTTTAACAATGGTAGGGTCTGTGTTCAACTGTAGATGTCGCTCCATAGTGATCACTAGTGGCCGTGACTTGTTTATATTAGGATGTGGTCTGCTGTGACCAGGTTAGGTTATGTAGGGTAAAACCTCATAATACTACACTATTCCTTCCTTTCAGAGCACCCTTCTTTTAAAAGCTCATCAAATTTTTATACAATGTCAAGAGCTTCGCCTTTGTTCCCGTTACAGACACTTGAATTGACTTTACATTTTATTTTGACTTCAAACAAACAGAACTAATTATTATTTTTGATTTTGTTAACTTAATCCTGAAAACTTCCACCTTGTCAAACTTACGGATTATTCAACCCTACTGGCTTGACTCAGTGTGCATACAAAAAGAAACGACTTTCCTCCTAGCACATTCCTAGTGCATTAGTATGACACCTTACCGGGCCATTGTAATTATTTATTTCAATAGCTTAATCCTAAAAGGTTGTCAACCACGGAGTTCCATGCTTATCCTATCTACAATTAGTCTTGCTGTCTTGATGCTGGGTTTGTTGTGTGACCTGAAACACACAACATTTCCGAAAGTAGACACTGTCATGTCACCCAACTTTTGTTGGATGATTAGTTTTAACTAGCCTAGGTGTCTCCTACTGCTTAGTCCTACCTACGTGACACCTTTATTTGTGAAACTAGACCTATCACACAACTTATGAACCTTCTCTAGGTTATGGCACTTAGCCTTTGTTTTGAAGTTTCTTCATGTTGATGTTGTCCCTCGGCGAGTCTTCGTTGTTGTTCCCGCGTCGTAGTCTGGTTTCCTTTTCTCAGTGTCGTCTTGTGTAATTTCTTTAAAAAAAAATTGCAGTTGTTGTTTCTGCACAACTTTGCTGCTTTGTTGATTTTTATTTCTCAACAACTCTTCCTTTCTCTCCTCCTCCTTCCTTCTCGCTGCGTTCTATGGCTGTTTGAATTCGGCCTTTTCGATTACCTTTTGTTTCCGTCCGTCTCGTGAGCGCTCTTTGGCCGTTATTTTCGAAAACCCGGCACCTGTTCTTTTATTGTGCGTTCTTCGTCTTAACAATGGCCCCTCGTGATCCCGGTGCCGTGTCGTTAAGTGCTCTGATCACTAGTGATCTGCCTGAGCCGCAAGAAGAGTCTGATCAGCTTAACGCTGAATATGGGGACTTTGCGCGCCTCATCTGTGTGCAGCTTCTTCGGGGGCTTTACCGCCCCGCTGGCTGGGCTTCTCGCCGGGTAGGTCTACCTTTCTTTTTCCAGTTCTCGCTCTTCATTTTTCTTGTGTTCCTTAAATTTTTTATTTTTTATTGCAGTTATGCATTCGTTGTGGGACTTCATCTGAAGTTCGTAATAGTAATAAATGGGAAGTTTTGGACGACAGTTTTCTTCGAGGAAGATTTGGTGGTCAACGAGTGGGTGTTTGGTCTTAATGATGAGTGGTGTACTTGCGGATATTGCTATGGCCCTTGCTATGTATGTTTCGTTCTCTCTTTTTTTTTCATTTTACTTCTGCCCCTCTTTATTTGCATGTTTTTCCTTTATTATTATTTTTTTTTTTTTGCGAGTTATAGAGCGCGAACTTATGGCGCACCGCAACAAAGACGGCGTTATCAGCTCGGATGAATACTATGGAATTTTGAATCTTGGTCCTAATTCCGTGTCGACCCTGCCAGACATTCTTGAGGAATCTGAGTCAGAATCTGAGGATTGGTATCCTGTTGGACCGACCGATTCCTCGGACTCCGACGAAGGTAGGCTGCTCTTTTGTTTTCCGTTCAGTCTGTTCGAAAACGCAACGGTTTTCTCGATAGCTACCTCTTTACCATGGCTCTGGTATTCTTGTGTTATCACCATGGGCTGGAAGATTCTGACTGAGCCTGTTCAAATTTGTGGAAGTTGTGCTCCCTTTTGTGCTCCCGAATTTACCTTGCTACGCTCCCCTGGGGTCTTTGAGTTATCATTTAAAACCTTTCTCGAACTCTTTGGTGCTCACAGCATTTACATCTGTGCTAGATGCCTTCGATTTACCTTTGTGAGTTTTGGGTCTTCCCTCAGCTTACTGCAGGTGATTTTTGTTGCTTTATTTTT
>NW_026267388.1:218378-224535 GCF_000697945.3 Frankliniella occidentalis | reverse complement strand
CAGGGGCGCTCCAGAGCGCCGCGCGCGGCCGCCGACAAGTTCTGTCGACCCAGTGTCGTGGCCCAGCACCAGGTCACTCTGACTCTAGTTGATTTGGCGGTTATGGCACTTATTACAGTTGCAGGGAGAGCCAGAGGACATTTGTTGCTCAGGAGCAACAAACGCCGATACAGGTACAAAGACCTCAAATCGCGGGACCTGTATCGGTTTTTGTTGCTCTAGGGCAACGGCTGTTTGGCCCGGCCTAGCGAACAAGGGTTTCGTTGGACAGAATGTTTTACCTGCGGATCGTCATACCCTAGTAGTACCCTATACCAGCATAATTTTTTTGTTGTTGAGGTGAACTTGGTTTGGTTGTTATAGGCCGCTTAAAATGGCGATTTCATTTCGACTCCAGTCTATGTACTGTCGAGCCTGTACGGCAAACACAATGAGTCCCACCGGTGTTCCCGGGGCCTAGAAGCATTGTTTAGATCCTAGGCTTTGAGTTGGCATTAAATTTTGGCGAATCGGCCGAAAGCCATAGCACCCAGAGCTTCTAGAAGTCTTGTTGCTCAGGAGCAACAAAACCGATAAAGGGTTAGGCTAATGTTACCATAATGCTACACTACTCCCTTCTTTTTAGAACCCTGCCCTAAAAATGCTCAGAAAATTTTAACAATCACAAGAGCTTCGCCTTGAACTTCATAGAATACACTTGGACGTTAACGTACAAATTGATTGAACTGACTCTACTTTTAAACATTGTTGATAAATAAATGAACAAATTCTAAATAATTTCAACTTCATTAAACCTGTGAACTTCCACTTTGCCAAACCTACGGCTTATTCAAACCTACTAGTCTGGCTCGGTGTGCAAACAAAAAGAAATTGACTTCCCTCTTAGCATGTAGCAATGCATTAATATGATTCCTTGCCGGACCACTATCAACTTGCTATCAATAGTAGTTTAAAAATCCATTCAGGAGATCAACCACGGAGTTCCATGCCTTAAAAATTCACATTAATCTTGATGTGAACTTGCTGTGGGAGAAAGGTGTACTTGTACCAACGTACCTGAAACACACAAATAATCCTGGAACAGTATTTG
This sequence comes from Frankliniella occidentalis, assembly GCF_000697945.3. NCBI lineage: Eukaryota > Metazoa > Arthropoda > Insecta > Thysanoptera > Thripidae > Frankliniella > Frankliniella occidentalis. The sequence goes on along the minus strand of NW_026267388.1, from coordinate 223,445 downwards.
TTGAACACTTAAACCTTTGCCTTGGGCTGTAATTAAATTGTCCTAGGTGTCTCCTACTCGACTGACTAGACCTATCTACGTGACACCTTTGATTTTCTGAAAATTACCACGTTTCTTATTAACCTCTTGAAGGTTAAGAATACTTAACTTTTAAAATAAAGATGCTCCGCGTATCTAATCCAGCGTTGATCTTCCTCTGCCTGCGTTGATTGATGATTTTCCTTGATTCCAGCGTTGTCTTGAGTCTTGACGTGTTTAATTATTCTGGTTCTTTTATCCAATTCCTTGGTTTAGAACTTTATTTCTCGGCTAGTGCTTTTCTGCTAGCCGTGCTCTCGCTCCGCCTACTCAGGAGGGCGATCGGAGAGCTCCCTGAGAACGCTCCACTTCCGTCCTCCCACTTCCCCCCTCACCCTATTTCGGACGATTTAGAAGGCGTTTCCGGTTGTTTTCAGGGAGCTCTCCGATCGCCCTCCAGAGTGTTCTGGCGGCGTTCTCCTTTTATTCTCATACTCGGCCGCGCGCGCCGCTCATGCGCAGTGGGTTACCCCCACTCCTTCCTTTTCCCCTCCTTCCGTGGAGGACGCTTCGTTTTGGCGGCATCCCTCCCAACGGTCCGTCGCCATCTTATCCCGTACTGGATTAAGCTGCTGTGCCGGTGTGCGTTTCTCTCCCGTTCTTTTGCTTAACTCTGGTAATATGTTGTACCGGGTTATCATCAGCCATTATACTGGCTACAACCTGGTAGACCAGGCTGTGCAGAAAGTAAGTATTAGTCTTTGAATCCTCTGTTTCGCCTAGGTTTCAATTTAGCCGTTCGGGCGTCTCTTAACTTTCTGTGTCCCTTGTAGATTTGCAACAAGTGCATTCAGGCCACCAACGCCAGCATCTGGTGGGTGGTTTTCGACCCCTCCTATGTGCGCTTTGACGTGTACATTCATGATTTTATCCTGACCCAGCCCGACTTTTTCAAGTGCGGCTGTTGTTTGGGGAATTGTTTTGTAAGTTCTTTGCGCTTTTGGACCTTCCGTGTTTAGCCGCTTTTATCATTTTATTGTTAATATCTATTTATTATCGTATTTGCTTGATTCCTTTATTTGAGGATCCTGTTCCTGAGCACGGCGCGCCCCCAGCCCCCGGCGCGGCCCCAGCCGGCTACGTGGTCCCCCAGGTGCCTCCTCCCGGGGTTCACTACCCTTTCCAGTACGATGGGGCCCTCTTGGACTTCCTTTTGGATGACCGTGACGTCGCCGATGTGCTCCATGATGTTGAACACGGGGTTCTTCAGGAGGTGGACGTGATCGACCGAGTTAGCGACGAAGAAGACGACGGGGATGTCGTTATTTTGAGTAAGTTTCGCCGCCCTTTTGTCTTTGTGTCTGTCTCCCTGCTCTATCATGTTCGTCGTCGTTTGCATGCACTATCATCATGCTTTTGAGGGTGACGAGGCTGTTTTTGTGTGCGGGCCTTGTGCGCCTTTCGCTCAACCTGAGTTTAGGTTGCCCGGCTCCTATCTTTATAAGTTACAAAAATGTACCTTTCAGGAGCTTTTTAATCCGCACAGTCCCTATCTTTGCGCGCGCTGCTTGCGTTGGGTTTGAGTTAGCCCCTCTTAAGATCGCTTATGTCCGAATGGGGAACGTGAGGTGGGGGTGGGGGCATGTCCGAATGGGGAACCAAGATGGCGGACCGACTTAGGCCCCTAGGCTGAGTCACTCAGACCCCTAGGTTAGCTACGAGTTAGCCCCTCTTAAGATCGGCTTAAGTTAGGTTCGAAGATAGGCCCTGTTAAGATCGAAATTTAGGTTGAGGTTAACACCCCGCAACATTGGGGGTACTTTCTGACACCCCTAAAATTCAAAATGGCTGCCGCAACAATGGGGGTTACTTACTACTAGTAATAGGCTTCGCTAATCGCTCAGCCAATAAAGCATTCCGGTAAAGCTGAAATGCTTTATTACTCAATGTAATAACTAGCTATATGTACGCCAGACCACGTCTCGCGTAACAGGCTTCGCGATATCTCACGAAACACTGTTACGCTGCGACGCGCCTGGCGCACATATAGCTAGGCCTGCGGCGCTGACACCCAAGACGGGGTAATAGGAGTATATATACAATTTTTCGAAATGAAATTTTTTTAACGATTTAATCGACCGTTTGATCATTTTCACCTCATTTTTGCCACGAAATGCCCCCTAGCACCTAAACGGTACAAGATAGAGCAAAGCGGACGAAATTGTCGCCCGTAGGGCTCTACTTTGACGAGTTACTCCTTAGGAACCCATTAAAAAATATTTGATAAAAATACATATTGCGACCTGTAGTTTTCGATTTTTTTAAAAGCCAATTTTTGAGCTAGAATGCTCATCTTCGAACTCGATCTGTCATTTTATGATACAAAACGACCCTGAAAATCCCAGGTCGCTATCTTAATAGGGTATTTCGGGTAGGCGGAGTGGCGGAAACGGAACTGCCTAGTCCACCGCTGGCTGCATCTCTGCCGCTAATGCGCGGGGGAGAGGGGAAGGTGGCAGGGCGGCGCAGAGTCTACTGCGCATGAGCAGTTTGCAGGCCGACCCGGATTCTGCAGCCGCTCGGTCGTTCCGTTTCCGCTGCTTCGCTTACCCGAAATACCCTATTCTTTCTCGAGTTATCGTGCGGACAGACATACAGACAGACAAACAAACAAACAAACAGAATGAAACTTTTCCGGTCAGTGGAGTTATGGGCTTCGCTAATCGCTCAGCCAACAAGGTAGATGTACGCCAGACCACGTCTCGCGTAACAGGCTTCGCGATATCTCACGAAACACTGTCACGCTGCGACGCGCCTGGCATAGATCTACCTTGGCCTGCGGCGCTGACACCCGAGTCGGGTAGTGGGAAAATTTACACAAAGGTACGGGCCTACGGTCCGTCATCGGCCAATCACTTCGACTAAGCATGCAGGGTTGTACATTTCTTTCGCTTATTTTCGTCAAAAATACCCTCGAGCGCCTCAACTTCTAGAGCAAAACGGACGAAATTTTCGCCCAGAGGACTCTACTTTGATGAGTTACCCCTTAGAAAACCATAAAAAATGTTTTTAAAAAACGCCATTTTGGGGACTCGTCGTTTATGATTTTTTAAAAATCCAATATTTGAGCTAGAATGCTCATCTTCGGACTCGATCTGTCTTTTTAAGACACAAAACTACCCTGAAAATACCAGGTCGCGGAATGGATCGAGTCCCCCACGACGTCGATGGGGTCCCCCACGACGTCGATGGAGCACTTGCCATGCCTGCCATGGGGTAGTATTGGGGAGCTGAAATTGAAAAGAAACATAAGGTAACTAAACGTAAACCAAATCCTGGTAGTCTCGACTGCATACTACTCACCAAGACACATAGCAGCGTGGGCGTTGTTGGCACCAGCAGCAGGAGGTACAAATCCATTGGGTGGCACGAGCTGCTGTTGCTGCACGAGCTGCTGTTGCTGTTGCTGCACAGGCTATTGCTGCTGCTGTAGCTGAGCCTGCAACTGTAGAGCAAATAGGTAAAGCTTCATCCTAGAAGATCTCAAAGTTTCCTTGACTCGGCTCACTTCACGTACGTGTCAGTGAAACTATGACAACTTAATGAGACCGTTCTGAAACAAGTTTTTCTAGTTAAACATACAGAAAGTTTACTCCAAATGTACAGAAAAAGTTTTGTTACAAGGGAATGTTTCTGTTCACATCCATTGACTGAATACAAATTTGTTCCTAAAACTAGACATTGAAACGTATGTCCAGTAGTCCAGTTATAGATACTAGTTCGCAATCAGCCTAGATTTGCACACTAAACATTCCCATTAAAGGAACAAAATTTGTGCTTTACATCTAGAGTCCACAATAACTTATCTCCTGGGTTAATTTGATGCGCAAGGAGATAAGGTATTATTGACTGATTGGAGCTGCATGTTTACCTGGAGCGGAACAGGTACCACATTTCCATGCAGCTGCTCTCTGGGCACAAACTGCATAACCTGTTGGTAAACGGCATTAAGCCCCAGTTGCTGAGGTGGTGGCGGGCCCCCACCAGTGGCACCCATGTACCTCAGTCTATCATTATATTGGCGTTTCGCCCTGTTGCGTAGATTAGAGAATGCCTGACGAAAAGGTCAGAATAATTATTTATACAGCTGAATTTACTTCACAAGCTCCAGTGTTCAGTTTATCTTTGAAAGCTAGAAGGATTTATGTTGGAAACAAAGTAAATGCTGGAAGCTCGAGAGTACTGAACTCGTGGCACTTGCGGAGCAAATCTACAAAGGAAAGATAAAAACCGCAAACCTCTTTCCTTTTCTCGCCCGTTTTAAAAGCGCCCCCCATAGCATTAAGAGTGGCTGCTAGTATCTCCCACTTCGCGCTGACCCGGCCCGCAGCGCCCGGGCCCTGGAGGTCTCCCTGCATATCGCGGTCCGCTGCCACCACGTCCAGAAGTCTCATCCACTGCCTTTCGGTGGGATCTAGAACGGAAACAGGTGTTAACATAAAGGACTTGCGCTGTTTCTTCATATCCACATGCTCTGTCAGCACGGAGTAGGGAAGGAAAAAAACCGTTTTTTTTTAAATCGAAGGAAAAAAACGTTTTTTACCAGGAAAAAAACGGAAAAAAACCAAAAATTTGGGAAAAAACGATTTTTTGTATATTACACCTAAATAAAGCATATGGATTGTTAAAAGAGCATTTTTATCCAAAACGTAGGTGTTTTAATGGTAATTCATCCCTTTGCACAGCCTCTATAAGCTTGTTTGCTTGCATGAGGTGTGCTGCCTGCCGCCTAAACGGTCTGCATAAAATAAGAGAATCATCTTAAAAAGTTCTTTCATGTTTTCCGAAAATAGAAATTGAAAAGCACTTAGTATTACTACAGTGAGAAGTAGATTCATAACACAATCAGCGGCTAACAGCTGATTTGCTCAGATTGTCCAATTACCTATGTTAGCTCCCGAGGGATTGCCCATATAAGTTAGGTATACTACATAGCATAATGACAAAGATAAATAAGGACTCCTGCGGAAACAAAAATATTTTACCCCC
>NW_026267388.1:217570-218023 GCF_000697945.3 Frankliniella occidentalis | reverse complement strand
CCGTTTTTTCGTTATTTTCCAAGGGCCTCGGAAAAAAACGAAAAAAACCGGTTTTTTTCCTGGTTTTTTTCCTTGGTTTTTTTCCGGTGGCATTCCCTAGCACGGAGTACGAACGCGTGCTGACAGAGCACGTCATGATGATATGCGAATGAATACAATAGCACTACGATGAAGTGGTTTCCCTACAAGTAACTTGGTAGATGTACGCCAGACCACGTCTCGCGTAACAGGCTTCGCGATATCTCACGAAACACTGTCGTAAATCGGCCTTCGGCCCCAAAAGTCACTAATTTTGTTCCTCGAGGTTTCAGTTTGATTAGTTACTCAACCGGACACCATCAAATATCTGAGAGTTAATATTAAAATGTTTGGGGGTCATTTCCGTGTGAAAAACGCCCTCTGGCGCCCAAACGGTTAGAGATAGAGCCAAACGGGCAAAATTTCGGCCCAAAG
>NW_026267388.1:213946-216995 GCF_000697945.3 Frankliniella occidentalis | reverse complement strand
AACTAACAAAAGACGCGCTCGATTGTAGGAGAGACACCCAATGAATGACAGGAACGACCACGTGCACTGCTAGGTTAGGTCGTAAAAGAGTAACGAGACGCGTAATACGAAAGGACTTGCATCGTCAGCTTTAAGGTACGTCAATAAAATGCAATAATGAAGGCTGTAATTGATTATGAAACCTACTACGAATAACGAAATGAGAGACAAAAGCGAAAACCACGACAGGCAGGGTGGCGCCAGATTCGCTTTGAGCTCATGTTTCGCCCTCGGGACTGGCACTCGAATCTATAACACACTTTGCTGATGAATAAAACCAACTTACCCAAATTCGCCATAGCTCAAGAATGGTTCTACAGAATCAAACGAATTAGAAGTCAGCACCACACGTCGCATCGAATTCGAATGAGGCCGAGCCGGGGGGCGTGACAGCTCAGCTGGACGATGATGGCTGCAAGATGAGCGTTATCACTGCGGCCAGGGTGAAGGGGGAATCGGTAGGGTAAAGATGCCGGGGGAAGTGGAAATTTGGCAACGCTGTGGACGCCAGGAACGCCGGAACGGAGTATCGTCTAGACCGTTTGAACGGAGCTCGGGCGCCATGGCTAAAACGGAACGTGATAGCCCTGCCCCCTCTCGAGGCGTAGCGTAGGCAGGAGAGAGAAGCAGTGGGGAGGGGGGTAGCACGGGCACGAAAAATATACGAGTGGGACAAAGTCGTGGACGCACAATAGGGTATTCCGCTGCAAGCCAACCGGAACCTAAAGAAGAAAAGCATGACTGCTCGATCTGTTTCCCTCTGCGCGCTCATTGGCTGACCGCCACAGCCACGCCGTCTTTGGCCAGTCAGCGTACAGGAGTAAACAGATCGGGTAGTTATGCGTTTCTTCTTTAGGTTCCGATTGTGTTGAAGCGGAATACCCTATTAAAACGCTGTCGTGAAGTTCGCGGGACCAATGTAAACACTCCATTTTCGCCCATAAAGAGTCGAGAACAGTTTTTGCGGCCTAGACAGTTCGAAAGCAAAGTTTAAGCACAGTTTTTTGGTGCTCAGATTTAATTGTGCGTCACTGGGTCCCGCTGGCCCAGTTTACCGGGGCCCTCCCGTCAAATTACGTTTTTGACGGTGCGTTTGGCCACCTGTCGTGGACGCACAATTAAAACGGGTAGGACGGCCTGAAAGCACAGTTTTTTCCGGTCAGAATGGCGGAATCGGATTGTTGAAATTCGCGATGGGTCCCGCTGTCGTGAAGTTGGCGGGACCCATGAAAACACGTCGTTTTCGCCCATAAAGAGGCGAGAACAGTTTTTGCGGCCTAGACGGATCGAAAGCACAGTTTAAGCACAGTTTTTTGGCGTGCTCAGATCTAATTGTGCGTCAGTGGGTCCCGCTGGCCTAGTTTACCGGGGCCCTTCCGTCAAATTACGTTCTTGACGGTGCGTTTGGCCATCTGTCGTGGACGCACAATTAAAACGGATAGCACGGCCTGAAAGCACAGTTTTTTCCGGTCAGAATGGCGGAATCGGATTGTTGAAATTCGCGACTGGTCCCGCTGTCGTGAAGTAAGCGGGACCCATGTAAACACGTCGTTTTCGCCCATAAAGAGGCGAGCACAGTTTTTTGCGGCCTAGACGGTTCGAAAGCACAGTTTAAGCACAGTTTTTTGGCTTGCTCAGATTTAATTGTGCGTCACTGGGTCCCGCTGGCCTAGTTTACCGGGGCCCTTCCGTTAAATTACGTTTTTGACGGTGCGTTTGGCCATCTGTCGTGGACGCACAATTAAGCGGGTAGCATGGCCTGAAAGCACAGTTTTTTTCCGGTCAGAATGGCGGAATCGGATTGTTGAAATTCGCGATGGGTCCCGCTGTCGTGAAGTTGGCAGGACCCATGTAAACACGTCGTTTTCGCCCACAAAGAGGCGAGCACAGTTTTGGCGGCCTAGACAGTTCGAAAGCACAGTTTAGGCACAGTTTTTTGGCGTGCTCAGATTTAATTGTGCGTCACTGGGTCCCGCTGGCGTGAACTTAGCGGGACCCTTTTTAATTTGAGTTTTTTGTTACGAAGGAGTGGAAAACAGTATTTTTTTTAAGTTGATTGTTGGAAAGCACAGTTTGTCCACATTTTTTTTAGGATAGGTCGCAAAAACTGTGCTTGAATGGGTCTCGCCAACTTCACGGAGGTCCCTTTCCCCAATAAGGACGTGAGCTAGAGGTTTTAAATTTTCAGGGTATTATTATTGTCACTTCGAGTCAACGAAACGGTTGGAGCAAATCCTGACAACCACCCCTCAGTGGGTATGAGGGGGTAACGAAGAAATTGGGGTTGGTCCAAGAAGTAAGAATTTATTACTTTATGGTCCCCTCAGGGGTAACTTGTGAAAAATTTCGTCCGTTTGGCTCTATCTCTTACCGTTTGGGTGCTGGAGAGAGTTTCTCTTACAAAAGTGGCCAAAAAATAAATATATCAATGCTAAAAAATTTTTGATGATCAAAGGGGTATCTTGTGAAAGTAGAGCCCTTTGAGCTAGAATTTTGCCCGTTTGGCTCTATCTCTCACCGTGTAGGCTACACTAGCACGTTGATTTTTATGTAACAATCTGTCCAAATTAGCACATTTTAGTGAATATCTCTATCGAATATCAGAAGTTTCACTTCCTTAATTTGGGAGTTATAAGTCCCCGCCAAATGCTGGGAGCATGCCAAATTCTGGATCGGGAAGGCCCTATTTCAGGCTACACTTATATCAACTCGTCTCGGGTGTCCCGAGTGGAAGAATAAGTAGTTGAACTACAGTCGGAACTATAGCTAGTGAACTGCACTCCAGCTCTACTCTCGGAAATGTACTAAAAGTGTTCTCCATTACTATTCACGAACGAAGTAATAAGCATAGTCTGAAAGAGAGACCATTCTGTACTCTAAACTGTAGTTGCTCTCCAGTTGACCTGCAGTTTCGATACTGGAAGATAGGTTCAGTGTTGACTGCAGTTTTAACTGTGCCTGATACCGAGTTATACTATTCTTACGCACTACTGTTACATGAGTACTTGTG
>NW_026267388.1:213279-213674 GCF_000697945.3 Frankliniella occidentalis | reverse complement strand
AGTCATTTAAATTGTGCGCATGTCAGTGTCATCTGACCAACAAGCGTATGTCAACAGAAGTTCCATCTGACAAATGAGCGTATGTCACTGTCATCTGACAAAATGTGCGCATGTCAGCAAAAATCTAGTCAAATGTGCGTATGTCACTGACATACGTATATTTTGTCAGATGACTTGTGACATACGCATATTTTACAATTGCATCCCAGCCTGTTCTATTATGATTTTTCAAGTTTTCTCTTCTGCATGTGATGCAGGACCTGTTTAAGTACAGTTTAGTGTAAAAAAGTGATTTTTGAAAAATCAGTGACATACGCACCTCTGTCAGATGACAGGTGAACTGCATTTTGACTAGAATCCTTCACGAGTTTTGACCACAGTTTGAAATGCACAAC
>NW_026267388.1:198642-213229 GCF_000697945.3 Frankliniella occidentalis | reverse complement strand
TTATTTTAATTGGCAGTTGTCAACAATAAAGACTCCAACTTTAAATCAGTGGGTGTTGTTCCCCTCAAACCTACAGTATTTAAAGGTCCAAACCCTACCAAATGCATTAAAACTCCAGAAATTAATGATGGTAGTAAAGTTCTATCAAGTAAACCAAATGAGGCCGATAGCTGCACTTCAAAAACTTCTTTGGAAAAATTGAGTCCTGCTACCAAAATTAACAACTTGTCTACACAGCCAGGTAAATTGACTTCTTTTGGTCTTCCACACAATTAATCTTTTATCACAGAATGTAAGATTTTAGAAACATAAATGCTATATATTTCTACTTTATGCTTTCAGCTAAATGTTCAAGAGATGACTGTGGTGAAGGGGAAAACAGTCACTCTGCTACTGAAAATGATGAATCTACCACAGCAAGGAGAACTCTAGGCTATACCAGGCCACTGGCTAAATGTTTCTCAAAGACTGCAAGTCCTGCAATAACTCCAGAGGTGTCAACACAATCAGGTAAAAATTTGTACATTGAATGCTCAAATTGACATCCTATTTCATATTTTTGTTGTACCTACCTCTTCAAATTTGGATGAACTTTGTTGAAGTTCATTTTTAATTATTTATTTTTTACAGCCTGCTCTGACTTGAATCCTTCACCTGGTTTACCTGGAAAATCAATAGTTTGTGAACCTTCAATAAGAGAGAACAAAGCTAGAAAAAAATTGATCTTCAACTACTCTGCAAAGAATGGTACTTACCCTAAATTATTCCTGTTTAAGTTTAAATTTTGAGTGTTTTGATTAAAAATGTTTATATCTTTTTTGTGTGCAGATAAAGGGAACCATCGTCAACATCTTAAAAGGAAAGCAGTGCAACAACTGAAATCTGACGTATCAGGTATTATTTTACTAGTCATAGTCCCCCTTCCCGTTCCTGTCATGTTCCCATATAACTACAGTGAAAATTTTCTTATTATGTTTTTAGATAATGATTCAGAAGAGTCTGACTCACTCAGGGATTTTGATGGATCAGACTTTGACGATCCAACCTGGGGAGATGATAATCGTTCAACCAAAGAATCATCATCTTCTGACTCGGAAAAAAGAAAGAAAGACAGCGGTAATTTTGAACCAAATCTCAATTTCAATGAAACCATAAGCACAAAAAGAATATGTGTGATTCTAATAAAAAGTTTGTTATTACAGTAGGTGAATACCAAGATGAGGTCAGACAAACTCTTCAATGCAAAAGAAAAACTGGACCTGAATCAAGGGCTCCCTCTCCTGACTTCTTTGGTCCTGAAGATGATGGTGCTGAATCCAACCAATTATTTTTCCATTCTACTCCAAAATCTTCCAGACTATCTTTGGGAAAAAAGAAGAAACCACAAAGAGGTATAACACTCAAATACTTGTAATTCATTTGATTACTAGTGAAAATTTTGTATGGAGTTTAATTTGGTGCTTCTACTTTAGCCAGCCAAATTTAAAACACACTGTTTAGGGATAATCTTAATGAGTTTAGAGAATCTGAGTCATTTAAATTTAAATTTCTGCAATAAAAGTTTTGATCTGGCTGCAAAAGACTCTGTAATTGAGCACTCTCACTGAAGTCGTTATGGGTTAAGTAATGACAATGCACTGATAAACTGTTTGTTGGTTCACAGCTGCTGTGTCTGAAAATAGAACCATCAATTGTTCTTCTAATAAGCCGATGCAAATAACAACTTTAACTGACTCAAATCAACTGTCTTCCTGCTCTACTCCTAAATCTTCTCAAGCTGAAAACAAGAACAACAGTGGTAATTATAAAGAAAATTATCTAACCTTAATATTAAACCATGCTAAAAATATGTGATTCTGATTATTTTATTATGTTTTCTGTTAGGTGTTTCTGTAGAGAACCTTAGTCCTCGGCCCATTAGAAAAACTCGCTTAAAACCTCCAACCAGGCTTTCCTCTCCGGATATCTTTGCCTCTGAAGAAGAAAACTGGGAATCGGAGGATACCCTGAGGCTAGAATCCCCATCTTCTTCATCGTCATCAAGCCTTACCTCTAAGACTCCTACACGAAGGAAAAGGAAACTGGAGGTAGCAGAAATGATTGATGATTCGGATGAAGAGAGGAATCTAGTGCCTCAAAAGAAAATAAGAAAGAAAAAAAGTACATCTTATCTCTCCAAAGAAGAAAAAAGTATGAGGCAGCATCTTAGAAATAGTGGACAGGCATATGTCACATATTACTCTAATAAGGAAATTGGCCCCAGGAAAAGAAAACAGCCTCATGTGTGCACGAGAAATTATTGCCATGTTACCATAACTGATGACATAGGGGAATCTCTCTTCACTGAATATTGGGAGCAAGCCAGCTATGAAAAGAGAGTTGCCTATGTAGCTGCAAGACTAAAAGCATGCCCAATCAAGTCAAGGAGACCACGTCTGCCTCCTGGACATAAAAAAGCCCACCCAAAATCTGTCATGTGGAATTATTATTTTCACATCCATGGGGAGGTGAAACAAGTTTGCAAGTCAACGTTTTTAGGCACTCTAGGTGAAACTGATGGCTTCGTCAAGTTTGTTGTGATAAACAAGAAGAGGAAACTTTCTGGAGTCACAAGGGATGGCCAAAGAGGTAAAAAGTCTGCAAAACACAAGTTGACTGATGAGAAAATCAATGGAGTTACGCAGCATGTTTTGAAATTTCCTTCTTATAAAAGCCACTATAAAAGAGCTGAAGTAGGGGATAGGAGGTATCTTCCTAGCCATTTAAATATAAAGCAGATGCATCAAATGTATCTCAATGAAGGAGGCAATGTTTCATATTCTACCTATCAACGTATATTTAACACTCTTGGGCGCTCATTTAGGAAGCCTCCTACCGATACTTGTGCCAAGTGTGATGCCTGGCAGCAAAAATTGGAACACGCACCAGATCAGGTAACCAAAGAAGAAGTTCAAAAAGAGTGGAATGTTCATCTCGATCGGGCTCAAGCAGCATATGACTTCAAGCGAAATTGTAAGGTTCAAGCTGAGACTGATGAGACACTACGTGTTCTCATCTTTGATTTAGAGCAAGTATTAGAAACTCCGCTGTTGAGTGCTGGTGAAACATTTTACCTTCGTCAACTATCCACCTACAATCTCACCATCTACGACACTACTTCCAAGCTCACACTCTGTTACATGTGGTGTGAGCTGGATGGGAACCGTGGTGCAAATGATATTGCATCCTGCATTTTTGTTCACTTTCTTGAAGAAATTCCTGATACTGTGAAGAAAGTTGTGCTGTTTAGTGACTCTACTGTTAGCCAAAACCGCAACAGTATTGTTGCAGCTATGTTCCTTACAGTTCTCCAAATGCATTGCTCTGTCAGGAGCATTGAACATGTTTTCCTAGAGGCAGGCCACACACGACTGGAAGTAGACAGTAAACACTCTGTGATTGACTGCAACAAGAACAATGTTGATAAAATATGTGTGCCTAGTGATTGGTATGAACTTGTAAGAAGCATTGGTTCATCAAACAAGGAGTTCCCAAATGGAAGATTCAAAGTAGTTGAAATGAAAGGTGAATTCTATGATTTTCAATCCCTTCTTAAAGGACCCCTTGTAAAAAGAACCATAACCACCACAAAGGATAAGTTTAATTGGCTTACCACACCTTTGTTGAGGTATGATGTCAACAAACCTGGTAAAGTGTTTTTCAAAGGAAGCCTTGGAGACAACGGATATGGCTGCTTGGATTTCCAGCGCAGGGGCAAGGCTGGAGAATACAGTGCTAAAAATCTACAAGCCAGTCTGAAACCCATCTACCAGGAACCTTTGCCAGTCTCAACCCAAAAGAAGAAAGACTTAATGAAGCTACTAAAACTACTTCCTCCAAGGTGCCACGATTTCTACAAGTCTATTTCTTCAAGCGATGCAATAACGGATGATAAAGATGATGAAGATTCTAGCTCCTCTGAAAGTGAATAAACTCTTGCTTTGCTATGATTTAGCAAATGGACTATTCAAAGAGATGCGCTGTTTTATAAATTAATTATTTTATGTAAATATGTTTTTCATAGTGATTTGAAAGCTTTTATTACATACTATTATACTGAGATTTTATTTATTTGTTATATACTGAAGTAAAACTAAAAGTTTTGTAGAATAATGAAATTTTGAAATGAATTGCTAAATTTTGGTTTGCAAATTTGCATACACAATGTATTCTATTCAGTAATTTTGTCGACAAATGAAATTTTATAATTGATGCTTAGTCAAATTTGCATATACAATGTATTCTATTTAGTGGTTTTGTCGAAAAATGAAATTTTATAATTGATTGCTAAGTCAATGTTAGCAAATGTACACATAACATGCAATTTTTTTCATAAAACAAGTTATGATGGTCATGAAATATTTAAAATAGTTGTTGTAAATTTGGCATGTTTGCCGCTATTACATTGTGATTAATGAGTCAGATATCCTAACTCACTCGAGCAAGAATTAAAAGGGAAATTATTTTGAAAGTGTTTGACATTTATGAGCAAAACATTGTCTCATTCTCTGCCCCGTCTTACTACTTCTCCCCAACCATATCCGGTGTGAGTGAGTAAAAGAATTGGTACAGTATAGTGCTCATTATTTGATTGAATGCAAGTAAGGCTAAATAAGTCTTTACAATACATAACCAGTGAGATAAAAGTAGTTACAAACTTTTGAGATATCACTTTTATTTATTTCATACATTTACAAAACTTTCTCAGAAGGCTGCAGTAACAATTCTAGGTAAATGATGTAATAATGACAATCAAGCTAGGATAAAGAAATGAAATTAGTGTGTTTCCTAGCAAGGGTATAAGATTTAAATTAGGTTCTCAAAAGGTGCTTCCACAATGAATTAGTATCTGAACAATGACTCAGGGGACTTTGAAGTTTCTCTGGCTACTAATCTCAGAAAAAACAGCAGAGTTTGGTGCAGAATCATTTTGTTTGGAAAGTGAAAGTGAGAAACTACTGAATCAAGTCCAGAACACATTAGTTATTTTGATTTTCATTTCATGAGGGAGACACTTCAGAATATTATTGATTTTTCCATGACAAACATTACCTTCATGATAACAAAATTAAAATTTAATAGGTGGTGTGGACTCGATTCAGTAGTTTAATACATCTGCTTTCTAAGGCACGCGTTTCCTGGAAATGCTTTGCCTTATTTTAAAATATTGTTAGCTAGAAAGTCAAGTAGGTCACAAGTCCACTGTAGGACACCCTTCATAATTCACAGTAAAAATTTACAACATGCATACATAATTTTGAAGCATCTCAGCACAAAACAATACTATGGAACCATCATCACTTCACCACCCTTCAATAATTCTGAAACGTTCTTACTGAATTCTCTCACACCAATAATAGGTTTGGCCAATAGTTGATTTTGGGCTGGCTAGACATTGCACAGATCCCAACCCCCACCCACCCACCTTCAACAGGATTGACAAAACTACTTCATTTAATTTGAGCACATATCATGCAGACGGAACACCAAGACTTGTTGTGTTAACACTGCACTCCATTCTTGCCTTGTTTTCTTCAGCTTGCGCCACCACCAACATCTTGAAAACAATTAGAAGATGGGTAACCTAAAACCAGACAATAGATTCAGATTTAACAAAATTAAACACACGGGCAAGCGCTTGTTATCTACCTGCTGATATACTTACATATCTCTGCCACCGTGTTGGGCTTGCATAGAACACCAGCGAATATGAAGTCGGTCCTGAAGAATCTCGTTGCACAAGTCATGATGAAAAACTATTCTATTGTTATTTCTTCAGTCGGCATGGTACATTGAGTGGTATTAAATTCATGTCCATCAGGCCTCTCTCACAAACCTGAAATCATAATAAAATATCTATTAGTTGAACATAATGACAAAACAAACTGGTTTTCCTACAAGCAGCTAAAGCTCTAAGTCTAAAACAGGAAGAGTAATGCAAGATTCAAACGCATAACACAATTATTCAATGCCAATAATATCAAACTTCAATAAATGTGTTTTGATAGAAAATGGGTAAGCAGAAAACAGTTATTGTTGTCTGAGCAAAGACAAAATCTTATTATCATATCAGGGTTCGAAGTAAAACGACAACACCTCACCAAAAAGAAAACCAAAAGTAAACAAGCGAAAATGGTGATCAGCCAATTCAACTTGTGCAAGCAGCTGAGAGAAACTTGCAAACCACACACAAGAGCTAGGTTATTCTGCTGAAGCCAGAGGCAGTAGTGTTGTGATTCAGGTAAAGCGAGAATAATGAGGACACAGAAAACCAATGCCAAAGCGACTTCTAAGTAACAGCGACAGACTTACACTCGCATCTTGATGAATCGTGAGAACACAAACAACAATATCCACCAATTTATTGAATTGCTGGTAGAGGCGACGAAAAGAAAAGCGTCTGCTTGTCTGCTGTTCCGTTCTGCCAGCCTCTCCTCCTTCTCCCTCCTCTCCCCCTCCTCCCCTCTTCCCTTCGCGCTTGGTTATTCACACTCACGGTGTAAATAACACATCCGTAGTACGCATTGTGCTTGGACTCAAAAACAACAACATCAAAACAACACTTTTATTGTGATTAGTGACGAATCATTGTGACTTCCAAAGTGTGAGATTTGTGTCTGCTGTGTTTTCCTTCGAGTGTCAGCAAGACATGCATAACGAGTGTCTTCTATCGTATTCCCTACCATCTTATGGTCCACAGGGCCGGCCACAAGGACAAGACATTGTGTTTACTGAGCATGTCACCTTTAACAGTGGAGTGACATAACCAACAACCAGGATGGCTTCCTGCCTCATCACAGCAGGTAGGGAACTCACAACCAACAACACAACCTCGTTTCGTTTGTAAAATGGTAGTGGAAAGGAATCTTTGATGAAACCATGCAAACTTAATTCCACAAAGTTATTCAATGAAAGTCATTTAAATTGTGCGCATGTCAGTGTCATCTGACCAACAAGCGTATGTCAACAGAAGTTCCATCTGACAAATGAGCGTATGTCACTGTCATCTGACAAAATGTGCGCATGTCAGCAAAAATCTAGTCAAATGTGCGTATGTCACTGACATACGTATATTTTGTCAGATGACTTGTGACATACGCATATTTTACAATTGCATCCCAGCCTGTTCTATTATGATTTTTCAAGTTTTCTCTTCTGCATGTGATGCAGGACCTGTTTAAGTACAGTTTAGTGTAAAAAAGTGATTTTTGAAAAATCAGTGACATACGCACCTCTGTCAGATGACAGGTGAACTGCATTTTGACTAGAATCCTTCACGAGTTTTGACCACAGTTTGAAATGCACAACGTTTACAACTGCAGTAAAGTTTGTTTAGAAATAAAATGCGTCCAAACTTCAGATTCCAACGAAGTTTAACTACTGAAGTCGCATATAGTTCGAACTACTAATTCTTCCACCCGGGGTCAGCGCCGCAGGCCTAGCTATATGTGCGCCAGGCGCGTCGCAGCGTGACAATGTTTCGTGAGATATCGCGAAGCCTGTTACGCAAGACGTGGTGTAGCGTACATATAGCTAGTCAACCTACGTGACGCACGGACGAGAAAAACGTGACGGACGGAAAAGAGCGAAAATCAACCATTTTTTGCCCTGAAAATGAAGAAAATCGTTAGGTCAGCCAACATTTCTTTCAAGTTGAATGCTGTGTCAAGAAAGAGGCCGAGAGATTTTTTTTTACCTTTATTAATGGCTTATTGGGGAGTAATTAAAAAATATTGAAGTTTTTCAATCAAATTTCAAGTATCTCAGAGACTTTAAGTGATACGCCGAAACGGTTGAAATTTCTACCTTAATCGTCCAAATGACGTGGTTAGGAAACGGACACCTTCAATTTTCCGCTTTTTCAAATTTCAGGCGTGTTTAACACATTTAATATTTTTTTACGGTAGAACTCACTAGGTAAATGTGAATCGCTATCGAAAACATGTTTGGCATTTATTAAGGATACGATCAAAACATTTTTTTTATTCTTTATTTTACGAATTTCGCTGATTTTTTTCACCACTTCACCACTTCAAACTTTGCTTGCTGGAGCCTCGCACTTACCCTAGCCTGGTATACTTTTTGAGACACCAGCGCGGATAAGTTGTTGTCCTCATCTTGGTCATCTTCCTGCTCTCCCTCCTCTACTTCATCAGCCACTTCCTCCTCATTTGCCCCGTGTTCCAGCAACAACCCTCTTGCTAAGGGAGGGGGCGAGGGGACCAAACTTTGGTCTGCCGGTGTACACATGATGTAGGCTTCCCGATTTTCTTGAGTTTTCCTTGCGTTTCCCTCGGGTTTCCCTGGTCATCTAGAAGTTGCCTTGGTTTTCTTACGTTGAATTCGGTCTTCCTGAGCTTTCTTTGGTTTTCTTCAGCAGTTTCAAGGCTTCATGAGGTCTTTTTCGATTTTCTCCTTGTTTTCCTGGGTGTTCCCTTGGTCTTCCTTGATACTATCTCGGTCTTCCTGGCTTTCAATTGCGAATTTTTTCTTGGTTTCCCACAACTTTTCTGGTCTTCCGACAAATTTCTTGGCCTTCCCCTGATAAATGCGGTCTTCTCGGATATTTTCCCGTCTTCTCACATTGATTCTGGTCTTCCAGAAACTTTTAGGGTTTTCCTTTAAATTTTTCAGGTCAAAATGAGCTAGACCTTCTTTGTATTTTTTCAGCCTCTTTTGGGTTTTCTTTGGTCTTCCTGGTGGTCTTCCTAGGTTTTCCAGGTTTCTGGGCTGCCAGTGTACACGCTCGGACCTAGTTCGGGACTCCTCGGGAGGGGGTGGCGCTTTCTTTGCTGTTTAGAGAAAGGTGTCCAGGTGCAGCACATTGAGAGCGTTGTCATCCCTCCAGTTTTTCCCCTTTGCCGTCGCTGCAAGCTGGTTGATCAGCGCAGAGGAAAAATATGCAGGTAAGTCCTTGATAGTGAAATTTCTTTTGGGCCCGGCGCTTTCCCTCAAGCAGCAGTTGAAGTTTTCGGTAGAGTCTGACGTGAAGTTCCCAGCGGGCAAGTACTCCCTGCCTTCTTCTTGCAGGTCGTCGCACAAGAGAGCAACCCCAGACTGAGGGAAAACTGGGCATCTGCCGGGCAACTACTGGGCAACTACTGGGCACCTACTGGGCACCTACTGGGCACCTACTGGGCACCTACAGGCAACGTCCAGTCAACATCCTGGCAACTACCGAGCAACCACCGGGCAACCACTAAGCAAGCCTGGTGACACAAGCGTGGTGCTCGGTGGTTGCTCGGCTGCTTGGGTCGGCACCACTCGGCGTGTGAGGGCAACCATCGGGCAACCGCGTCAGCGTGATCTGGACACTCTTGTGTGTGGAGACCGGGGAGGCCACCCGCTCGCCGCTCTGTTGGATGGGCGGCCTACGTCGCCCCTGCCGCTGAGGCAACTGCGGCTGGGCGGCGTAGCCTCGACGATCGGCTACTCTGTGTGGACCAGCTGGCTGTTCAGACATGATGTTGACTTGGGTGCGACTAGGGCGGGGGTTTGGCATGGGCATGAGCCGCGGAGCGGAGAGAGGAGGGGGGGGGGGGACAAGGGAAGAGAGCCCAGTGCGGCCCCGGGGATGGCTTTGCCGCCACCCTCACGGTTTTAACGACACGGACCGTCCTCCCTTGCCCGGCGGTTGCCTCTAGCTGCCGAGCAGCCACTGGGCACCGCGCTTTTATGACCAGGCGAGGCTTGCTTAGTGGTTCCCCGGTGGTTGCTCGGCAGTGAGTTGGTAGTTGTCAGGTTGTTGCCTGGTAGTTGCCCGGACGTTACCTGGTAGTTGCCCGGGAATGGCCCGGTTGTTGCCTGGTAGGTGCCTGATAGTTGCCCGGCAGATGCCCAGATTTTCCTTTGTCTGGGGAATGGACCGCAGTGTTATGAGGAAATGTGGAAACTGTAGGTTCTTGGAGCCTACAAATTCCTAATCCTGAATTTCCTGAAAAATTGAATTCCGAAGCCCCTCGTAGGCCGATGTCGCAGTGACGGCACACTTGTTCTGCAGAGGTCCAGGACTCATGATGTGTTCGGTGCCGTTCAGCGAGTCGAAGACATCGTTAATACGGTCACAGAACTGGGATGTGGCCACCTGGTCCTCTGGCCCTGGAGCCAGCATGGCCATGACCCCGGTAGCAACTTTCTTGCTCAGAAGCTGCTTTGCCAGAGCCACGTTCCTTTTTCCGCAGAAGGTGGGCGTGGTGTGCTTCATAGTCACCTTCGGGGCCAGATGGGGGTGTACACTCATGGCAAAGGTGATTAAAGTCTTTAATGTGCTGGACTTTCACACAGTGCACCTCGCGGCCCTTAAGGCCCCCGCGGAATGAGCAGGTCGAACTTGGGGATGGCGTTCCGCAGGCACTTAAGCAGGTGGGGTACATCGGAGATGACGAAGATCTTCTGGACTTGGAAGTAAAACCACGGCTCCGCTTCGGTGGCTCTAAGTCTTTCAGTCGCCGTATAATTCTTCACCATGGCGTCCATTCCGATGCGCCGCACCCGAAGTCCGATGCCAATGGTCGCTGAGATGGCTTCTTCCAAAATAGGGGAAAAGTGCACACCCGTTAGCTTTATGTAGGTGGGCCAAAAAGCTGCTACCAGTTCCCGAATATTCCCCGCACCATGGCGATCACCTCCTTGTCCTCGGACAGGGCGGCTACCCTCTTGCCGAGCGTCTCTACGATGATGGGGTTGATGCCCGGTTTTATCTGCAGGGGTAGGGTGACAAGGCGAGGAGTCTTCCTGGTTGGCTTGATGCAGGGCATAGTTATAGCCTGCCCTACCCCGCTTGTGCCGCCCCAGGAAGGCTGCCTTCGCCGCCTCGGTTACCTCCGCCTCATGGGGTGTCGGTTGTATTTTCTCACTTGGCACTCCAAGATGCCGTAGAGCGCCGGGGTCCACCCTCTCTTTCACGAAGGCCAAAGCGCTGTCCTTTTCTCTTTTCTTTCTACGAAGCAGTTCCTCTCTGGTCTTCGAATGCTTGCACTGCTTATCTCTAAATTTTCTTCTGTCTTCTCTTCTGTCCTCCATGGGCTGCTGCACCAGGGGCGTACGCAATCACACGAGGCAGGGTGAATTTCCTGCGGCCGTTGCGGCGTTTTGCCAGGAGGTGAAGGTGAAGCACAGCAGAGGCGATGCTCGTCCATGTGGAGGAGCCGGAGCCAGAGCGCCATCACCCGGAGAGAAAAAAATCCAGCGTTAGTCTCATGATTTGCAGAGAAATTCGCCTTGAAAGATGCTCGCAAGGGCAAAGGGTGCTGCGACGCGCCTGGCATACATCTACCTAGGTCGGGTATCGCTAAAAATGCATACAAAGATACGGCCCGTCAACTTGCCGTCACTTCGACTTAGCATGCGGCGTTGTACATTTTTTCGCTTATTTTCGTCAGAAACTCCCTGTGGCGCCTAAATGGTTCAAGATAGGGCCAAACGGACGAAATTTTCGCCCGGAGAACTCTACTTTTATGAGGTAGCCCTCTCGAAACTGTAAAAAAAAATATTTTAAAAAAACATGTGTGCGACCTGTAGTTTTTGATTTTTTAGAAATCCAACTTTTGAACTAGAACGCTGTTCTTCGAACTCGATCCGTCTTTTTACAACACCAAACGACCCTGAATGTCCCAGGTCGCTAGCTTAGCTCGTTCTCGAGTTATCGTGATGACAGACAGACAGACACGGAACTTTTTGATCATCACTGGAGTAATAGGCTTCGCTAATCGCTCAGCCACAACTAGGTAGATGTACGCCAGACCACGTCTCGCGTAACAGGCTTAGCGATATCTCACTAAACACTGTTGCGCTGCGACGCGCCTGGCATACATCTACCTAGGCCTGCGGTGCTGACACCCGAGTCGGGCAAAATAAAGCGTCGTAAATAGGCCTCTACCTTCAAAAGTCAGAAATCCTGCTCACCGGGGTTTTTTGGCTGAGCGATTAGCGAAGCCTATTACTCCAGTGATGATCAAAAAGTTTCGCGTCTGTCTGTTTGTGTGAAACAATCTTTTTAAAAAACGTCATTTTTAGGACCTGTTGTTTTTGATTTTTTTCAAAATCCAATTTTTGAGCTAGAATGCTCATCTTCGAACTCGATCTGTCTTTTTATGACACAAAACGACCCTGAAAATCCCAGGTCGCTAGCTCAATTCGTTCACGAGTTATCGTGACGACAGACAAACAGACACACACAGACAGACAGACAGACAGACAGACGCGAAACTTTTTGATCATCACTGGAGTAATAGGCTTCGCTAATCGCTCAGCCAATAATATGTTTACCTTCTGATTTAAAGTTGCGAACAGTTTGAAATTTACACACCTTGCACTTGATGGGTGATGTCAGGCTGAGGATCTGGATCCGCATTCAACTCCGCCCTGACTGCAGTCATCGTAGGCAAAAAGCCAGGTGGCCCGAAAACAAAAACAGGGCATAACAAGCAGGCCCGCCCTTCCGTCAAACGAAGTTGCCAGCTCCGCTCTGCTCCGCCGGCAACTCCGTTCGGCAGGGGCCGGGCCTGCTTGGCCTGCCGGCGGCGATGGTCGGGCCTGCGGCCTGACCATTTCTGTCACGCGAATTGCTGAAGAACATGATCGGCAGATGTAGCGGGCCTTCGGCCCGCTTAAACCCGTCGTCTTTGAGTTTGCCCCAAAGATTAGAGAAAGAGATGTAACGGTGAAGCACCGCGACTACAACCCACCCTTCTGCTTAGAAAACGTGTTTTGGGTGTGGGGGGAGAGCAGAGCTGTGCAAAAACGGCTAATCTGACCGACCGCACCTGACCGACCCGGTCAGCGCTGGCCGCGGGCCCTGTGCGAGAGAGAGTAACAATGAGGCCCGAACTCTGTTCGTTCCCGTCTCGGGAGATGGTTGGCCTGCACTCGGCTACGCGGCCGGCGGAGAACGCCTCGGTCACCGGTGACCGCGTGCGGCTAGGTGTGACTGGGCTGGGCTCGGCGCGGTCCGAGCCCAGCCCGAGCCGGCCGGTGACCGGGCAGCTGCAGCAGCCGAGAGCAAGAGGTGCGGGGAGCGGGGAGGGGAAGGGGGCGGCTCCGTGTGCAGGCCGGGCCGGCGCCGGCGACAAGCCAGTTAGTCAATCACCCGGCAACGAGTTACACAAACAAATCCAAGACAGTGAAAGATTAGTGATTAGTGAGCGATGCCGGCTGGAGGCAGGAAGCGCCCACATGACGGGACGTCGAACACCACGGCGTCGTCGACGTCAACAGGTCCGCAACAACAACAGCAGGGACAGAACGCGACGACAGGGAAAGGAAGTAGGAAAGCGAAGTATCAGGAAGACGAGAAGAAGAAAGAGGATGTGAGGGAAAAGATAGAAAAGGGGGAGTATGTTGTGGTGCGCATTGATGAGGGAAACCCCACCCAAGCTCCGTGCTGGAAAAAGTTTGGTCGCGTCGCCATCCCTCCACCAGTGGGCACGCAGGGCAAACCCACCCTTTTGAAATTTGTTCAATGCCTGAACCCAAAATGCAAATGTGTCAAAATGTACACTAGTGGGACGGGGGGGTTAACCAACCATAACTGCAAAGAGCCGGTAGAGAAAACAGCCGTAATGCCACCTGAGTCCGAAGTTGGCCTTTTTCATAAAAAAATTGTTGAACTATTTGCTGGAAATTTGCTACCCCTCTCGCTGGCCGGAGCATCCGAGCTGCTCGAGTTAATTGAAATGGCAATCCTCATTGGTTCAAAGCATGGCCCTGTCAAAGCTAAAGACCTCATTCCCCACCGGACCACACTGCAACGCCGCGTTAGCCAGTATGCCGATGAGGCGCGGGCGGAACTAGTGGACTCTATTCGCGAAGATTTGGAAGACGGAATGGTGTCCGCAACCGTCGACGGCTGGACCGATGGCCAAAGCACGAGAAAATATCTGGCGCACACCATCGAGCACATTGACGCCAATTTCGAACTGCACGATAACGTGCTGTTCACCCCCCACTAGACTGGCACTTAAAAATCACTTTTTAGATTTTTAAAGGTCTTAGGGTCAGACTTTGTTTCTTTCGATGAAAAAAAAAAATCTATTTTTTTCGGAGACCGATCGGACACGTTTTAGTGCTGCCGCAACGGCCCTGAAGTTGATTTATTTTAAATAACGACACTAAGTCACATAAACGTTAATAACTACCCTCCCCGATGTCCGATTGACGTCTGATTTTGACCAAAAGTAGAGTCTAATATAGGGCAACTCTCGTGCAAAGCCACCGCGCTGTAGCTCAAATACTTTCAGAGTTATGGCCGTTGAAAGATTTTGGTCGGTTTTAGTACATTTGGGGAAATGACCAAATTTCAACAAAAATGAATTTGACCGTTGTCTTTTGCTCTTAAAAATCAGCCACTGGTTCTTTACGGGTAAATTTGTGTTCTGAATCCGAATCCGTCGAGAGATTTGACGGATTACATCGTCTTGTTGCCATTCTGGAAAAACAGTCCCCCATAAGCCCCTAATAAAATGAAAGTTTTCAAGGCCAGTAAAGACGCGGGGTGTCGCGGGGCGGACGCGGGGCGGGGGAGGTCTGTGCCACCGGCGCGGCCGTCGTG
>NW_026267388.1:196022-198592 GCF_000697945.3 Frankliniella occidentalis | reverse complement strand
AAGTGTTTTTCAAAGGAAGCCTTGGAGACAACGGATATGGCTGCTTGGATTTCCAGCGCAGGGGCAAGGCTGGAGAATACAGTGCTAAAAATCTACAAGCCAGTCTGAAACCCATCTACCAGGAACCTTTGCCAGTCTCAACCCAAAAGAAGAAAGACTTAATGAAGCTACTAAAACTACTTCCTCCAAGGTGCCACGATTTCTACAAGTCTATTTCTTCAAGCGATGCAATAACGGATGATAAAGATGATGAAGATTCTAGCTCCTCTGAAAGTGAATAAACTCTTGCTTTGCTATGATTTAGCAAATGGACTATTCAAAGAGATGCGCTGTTTTATAAATTAATTATTTTATGTAAATATGTTTTTCATAGTGATTTGAAAGCTTTTATTACATACTATTATACTGAGATTTTATTTATTTGTTATATACTGAAGTAAAACTAAAAGTTTTGTAGAATAATGAAATTTTGAAATGAATTGCTAAATTTTGGTTTGCAAATTTGCATACACAATGTATTCTATTCAGTAATTTTGTCGACAAATGAAATTTTATAATTGATGCTTAGTCAAATTTGCATATACAATGTATTCTATTTAGTGGTTTTGTCGAAAAATGAAATTTTATAATTGATTGCTAAGTCAATGTTAGCAAATGTACACATAACATGCAATTTTTTTCATAAAACAAGTTATGATGGTCATGAAATATTTAAAATAGTTGTTGTAAATTTGGCATGTTTGCCGCTATTACATTGTGATTAATGAGTCAGATATCCTAACTCACTCGAGCAAGAATTAAAAGGGAAATTATTTTGAAAGTGTTTGACATTTATGAGCAAAACATTGTCTCATTCTCTGCCCCGTCTTACTACTTCTCCCCAACCATATCCGGTGTGAGTGAGTAAAAGAATTGGTACAGTATAGTGCTCATTATTTGATTGAATGCAAGTAAGGCTAAATAAGTCTTTACAATACATAACCAGTGAGATAAAAGTAGTTACAAACTTTTGAGATATCACTTTTATTTATTTCATACATTTACAAAACTTTCTCAGAAGGCTGCAGTAACAATTCTAGGTAAATGATGTAATAATGACAATCAAGCTAGGATAAAGAAATGAAATTAGTGTGTTTCCTAGCAAGGGTATAAGATTTAAATTAGGTTCTCAAAAGGTGCTTCCACAATGAATTAGTATCTGAACAATGACTCAGGGGACTTTGAAGTTTCTCTGGCTACTAATCTCAGAAAAAACAGCAGAGTTTGGTGCAGAATCATTTTGTTTGGAAAGTGAAAGTGAGAAACTACTGAATCAAGTCCAGAACACATTAGTTATTTTGATTTTCATTTCATGAGGGAGACACTTCAGAATATTATTGATTTTTCCATGACAAACATTACCTTCATGATAACAAAATTAAAATTTAATAGGTGGTGTGGACTCGATTCAGTAGTTTAATACATCTGCTTTCTAAGGCACGCGTTTCCTGGAAATGCTTTGCCTTATTTTAAAATATTGTTAGCTAGAAAGTCAAGTAGGTCACAAGTCCACTGTAGGACACCCTTCATAATTCACAGTAAAAATTTACAACATGCATACATAATTTTGAAGCATCTCAGCACAAAACAATACTATGGAACCATCATCACTTCACCACCCTTCAATAATTCTGAAACGTTCTTACTGAATTCTCTCACACCAATAATAGGTTTGGCCAATAGTTGATTTTGGGCTGGCTAGACATTGCACAGATCCCAACCCCCACCCACCCACCTTCAACAGGATTGACAAAACTACTTCATTTAATTTGAGCACATATCATGCAGACGGAACACCAAGACTTGTTGTGTTAACACTGCACTCCATTCTTGCCTTGTTTTCTTCAGCTTGCGCCACCACCAACATCTTGAAAACAATTAGAAGATGGGTAACCTAAAACCAGACAATAGATTCAGATTTAACAAAATTAAACACACGGGCAAGCGCTTGTTATCTACCTGCTGATATACTTACATATCTCTGCCACCGTGTTGGGCTTGCATAGAACACCAGCGAATATGAAGTCGGTCCTGAAGAATCTCGTTGCACAAGTCATGATGAAAAACTATTCTATTGTTATTTCTTCAGTCGGCATGGTACATTGAGTGGTATTAAATTCATGTCCATCAGGCCTCTCTCACAAACCTGAAATCATAATAAAATATCTATTAGTTGAACATAATGACAAAACAAACTGGTTTTCCTACAAGCAGCTAAAGCTCTAAGTCTAAAACAGGAAGAGTAATGCAAGATTCAAACGCATAACACAATTATTCAATGCCAATAATATCAAACTTCAATAAATGTGTTTTGATAGAAAATGGGTAAGCAGAAAACAGTTATTGTTGTCTGAGCAAAGACAAAATCTTATTATCATATCAGGGTTCGAAGTAAAACGACAACACCTCACCAAAAAGAAAACCAAAAGTAAACAAGCGAAAATGGTGATCAGCCAATTCAACTTGTGCAAGCAGCTGAGAGAAACTTGCAAACCACACACAAGAGCTAGGTTATTCTGCTGAAGCCAGAG
>NW_026267388.1:184465-186012 GCF_000697945.3 Frankliniella occidentalis | reverse complement strand
CAAGTTACCCCTTAGGAGATCATAATAAAAAATATGGGGGCGTTTCTCCGGTTCCGCATGGCGTCGGGGCGGGGTGGAGTGGATCGTGGCGGTGCGTTACGTGGTGCGACTTTGCACATGAATTTACCTTTGATTTCTCTTTTTAGGTTCAGAAAGCTTTGCGCGACTTAGGGCAGAACGTCCTGGATAATGTGACGAAGGTTGAAGTTAATGAGCTGATTATTTGGATGAATAAATTGGAAACTTGGGCCAAATAAACTAATAATTCTTTTGTGGGCGCTCATGAGGAGAAAATAGCCGCTCTTGCTCTGCCGAAGGATGGCGATTCAATACTCCTGTTAGAGCTCAAGGCCCAAGCCAGGCAAGAATTGGCCACCCTGCCAATCTTGAGCCTCATATGCAAATGCAAGATTATTGTTACATTTTTCAAGTCTTCTGGCCTGAACCTTCAACTGAAGAAAGGAAGACTGAGGCAAGAGGTAGACACGAGGTGGATGTCTACCCTGGACATGCTTCAGTCCTTCTTTCCCTCCCTCTCCTCAGACACTGCCGTGGACCCCGCTCCCGCTGAATCTGCCTCTGCCGGAACAAACGAAGGTGGTACTGATACAGAGGAAGACCCCCCTGAGGCCGAGGCCGAGGCTGAGGCTGAGGAGGCTGAAGATCCAGAAATGCAGAAGCGAGCTAAATTTAATCAGGTGGGTACGCAAATACAAGCTATAAAAACGCCCAAAATGTCAAGTAATAGATACTGATAAGTTTCATTACTTTACAGATTAATAAGTTTTTGCGAGACAAGGGGAAGAGTGACTTAATCATTTCAGAGGAAGAAATCATTATGATGAATGATCTTGTTGACCTTTTAAAGCCTTTTGAAGTGGCAATTAAAAGGTTTGAGAAAGAAAAAGAGCCAACAATTCAACACGTACTTCCTCAGTACTTCACTCTGAAGAAACATGTTGCCCCACGGCTTGGCGCTGCCTTATCACCGCCCATCGTCAAGCTGCGCGCCCTTTTGGACGAGCAACTTACTGTCAAATATCTGCCAAACATCAAAGATCGACACAAGGTTGGGGCCTTTCTGTGGCCTATGTGTGCAGAGTTACCATTCCTCTGTGAGGAAGAGAGAGAACAGGTAAACTAGCACAGAGTACGATGGGTTGTGCCCGTCAGCACCCACGCCCCTCGGTTGTCTCCTAACGCTCCCCGTTTGATTGCAGGTGAAGGCGACGGTGAGGCAGATGTGCGAGGAGCAGAGGGCGGTAATGCTCCGCCGCGGCCTCCTCGAGGGGCCCGGGGTGTCGCCGTCGCCAGACAAAAGGAGGCGTACCCGCCGTCCCCGTGCGCTCTCTGACGAGGAGCAGTACGCGGAGATCCTGGGGGAGAGCATGGACCCAGATTTGGACGAGGTGGAGAAATATTTGCTAACTGTCCGTACGACCGGCAAAAATGTGAAGTCAAAAGACTTGTTGAAGTGGTGGAAGGAGAGGGTGAGTAGAGCGTTTGTTATTCCGACTCTACATAAATATTCTCAGCTAAAAAAAATA
>NW_026267388.1:182862-184415 GCF_000697945.3 Frankliniella occidentalis | reverse complement strand
GACCAAAATTTTCGCGACCCTACGCAAAAATCTTCGCGACCCCACGCGACCCCAAACCGGAATCCCCCCCTGCAGAAAGCGGAGGAGAGGGTGAGTAGAGCGTTTGTTATTCCGACTCTACATAAATATTCTCAGCTAAAAAAAATAACTATATTTAAAAAAAAATATTTTTTGTTCCAGAGCGCAGATCTACCTATCCTTAGCCGTGTCGTGCGCATGGTATTGGCGACCCTAGCCTCTAGCTCTGCCAGTGAGCGCAACTTCAGCGTCGCTGGCAGATTGATATCGCCACGGCGAAACTGCCTCGCTCCCGAGACAGTAGATGTGATGCTGTTTTTGTATAATTATTTTATGAAAAAGAAGCAAAAACTTGCTAGTGCCGCTGGTGGGAATTAGGGGGAGGGGGGGAGCTCCCGCAGTAAGACTGACTTTCCCAAAGACTTTATTTCGTAATTTTTTTCTTGAGCTTATAGTTCCTAGTCATTTTCTAGTAAATGATTTGATCTCCTTTGTTAACCATGCGTTAACCATTCGTTATTTTTTCTTGAGTTTGTAGTTTTATTCTAGTCATTTTGTATTAAATGATTTGATGACTACTGTTAACCATGCATTGTCTCTTTTATCGGCAAATGGTCAGAAAAATAGTGACTGTTGTTGACGTTACATTTGTACCACACACAAACATAAACGCCCCGGCAGGGATAAGTTGCATATTGCGCGCATTTCAAATTTCCCGCGCCGAGCGCTTTGACGCGTCACGCCACACGCCGCCACGCCACGCCACGCTCTGGCCAGCGCAGAGCTGACGAGGAGGCTGGCGGCTGCGGCTACCGCAGCCCGACTACTTCTCATCAGCCCGCAACGCGGCCACCGGTGACCGGCCCCGGTCGGTCAGCGTTGACCGTGCCCGACCGGGCCCGGCGGCCAGTGGCACGTTGCAGCTGGCCGCGGGCGGGCAGCGCCGTTCGGTCAAAAAGCCGTTTTTGCACAGCTCTGGGGGAGAGTTTCCTTGCTATTTTGCGGTTTTTAGGCCTTTTTCTACATCTTATTGTTCACGATGGCAATTTTTAGCTTATTTTCGTCTAAAAAGACCCTCTAGTGCGTAAACAGTTAGGGATAGAGCAAAACGGACGAAATTTTCGCCCAAAGGGCTCTACTTTCACAAGTTACCCCTTAGGAGATCATAATAAAAAATATTTTTTCTAACTTTTTTGCCCTTTCCTGTTTTCTCCGATACCCCCTTTCAGCCCTTTAGGGGCGGCTGGCAGGATTTGCCGTAGGCGTTTTGTTTTGTGGGAGTGACCCTTGAGATCCCCTGAAAATTTGAAGTCTCTAGCACATCTCCTGCTTGTGGAACAGACAGACAGACACACAGACCCACACGAGGTCGTTTGCATAAGCCCGCTGGATAGCTTTTTCAAAGCAGAACAAGCAGGCCCGCCCTTCCGCCAAACGAAGTTGCCAGCTCCGCTTCGCCCGGCCGGCAACTCCGTTCGGCAGGGGCCGGGCCTGCTTGGCCTGCCGGCGGCGATGGTCGGGCCTGCGGCCCGACC
>NW_026267388.1:173693-179703 GCF_000697945.3 Frankliniella occidentalis | reverse complement strand
TTGTGAAACGGACAGACAGACGAACACAGATGCGATGGCATAAGCCCGCTTATATAGCTTTTAAGCAAAAGAGCGGGCTAAAAAGGGTGGTAACTGCATTTCAGAAAGTAAATATCACGGGGAGGAGATCTCGACCCGCCCCGCCCCCCGGCCTCGTTCTGTACTTTTCCCAATTCAGGTACTTTTTCCCTACTTGGCGGCGCGGGAGGGGGTGCTGGAGGGGATGACGTGTCGTAAGTAGATCTCCTTGGAGTGATGTACGGCCGTGGAGACCGAGCAATGGGCTAGGTAACGGATGGCAGCCCGCGACAGCACCAGGTACTTTATCATGGGGCCGTTAGCCGGGTCCCATGCCCAGAGGGACCCAACGACGAAGGCGTCCAGGGCGACATCCAAGCCGGCTCTCCCCAGGTGTTCAGCTGTAGGACCATTTTTGGAGACCTTGGCTGCCCGTGCCTGGTGGAGGGCACTAACCCGTTCACGGACAGGTGACGTGTAAGATGACGACCTGCTTGCCTTGGTGGTTGATCAGCAGGACGTCCGGGCGGAGGCGGCGCAGGTAGTAGGGGACAGCAGCTGCAAGGTCGGGTGGCATTAGATCACAGAAAGGCACTTGGTTGTCTACCTTGAAGATGACTCCCTGCAAGCGTCCCCGGCTGGTCAAGGACTGTAGTAGGTGCTCTTGAATCGCGTTGTGGCGGCGCGTGATGCGAGGGCCGACGGGCAGTGGCAGAGGACGTGGGCCGTCGTCTCCGCGAGTTGCCCGCAGCGCCAGCAGAGGCTTGAGGCGGGGGCGGCCGGGCCACGGAGACAGCCGCGCCGCAGGGGCAGGACTCCAAGCCGCGCACGATGGATGAAGGGCCAGTCAGCAAATCTGGCGTTTCTGCCGTGAGTAAGGAAATGGTTAGAAGTGGGACTGGCTGCCACCACTCGAAATACCTTTCCTTGATCAGGCTTTCTCTAAAGATTGGCACGATAAGCTGACTGGGCTGCCTGGCGCAGGACCCTTATGAGATGGCCGCGCAACTAAGAGTCCACGATGGTCACCCGACCGTCGGCCGGGACATGAAGCTCGAAGGTCTCCTTGAGCTCGGAGTAGCCGCAGCGGAGGCCGGGGAGCAGCTCACTTACTCGCTCCACCTGCAGCACTGCAGCCGCAGGATTATCCGATAACATTTTGAAATGCCACTGTACGTATTTCATAGTGTTATGCACGGCTTTATCAAAGCGGCGTGGTTATTTTGCACGGTCTGCCGCATCGCCTACTCACCGGGAGCCCAAGTGTGTGAATTCCGCACAGTTGTCGCCGTGTGAACGCCATTCGTATACATGGGGGCACAAGGTAAGTGAACTTCAGATATTTAATTCGTGTACCTTCTTCAGTTGATGTGTTCTGAATTATCGATTTTTTTTCTTTTTTGCTAGGATTACCATTCCATGACATTGGCAAAGTCATCTGCGGAAGGGTTACACTTCCGTCGCAGCCGTCGTCCCAGTACCATGTAGAAGGATATCCAAAAACTGACCCTAACGACGGACTAGAACAGAGACAAACAAAAGCTTCTCTTAGCCACCTAACTAAATCGTCAGATTTAGTTAAGTGTTTCCAGCACCAACGAACGTGGACGTGGAAGCTTATCTGGTGCCTTTTTGTTACACTTCTAAAATATCCATCTCGATATTTTAGAGTGTAACTTTTTTTTTATTAGTTCAATAGGATGTACAAATTTTACAATGTAACAATAGAAATAATAGTTATACAGTGGCGTTTGTCATGACAATAACTGCTTAGTATTGAAACTTAATTAGAGAAACAAAATGTTTATATCAAAGCATGAATCAAAGTATCAAAGTATCAATTGACACTTAATAAGAGATACAAAAAAAATTCGTATCAAATTATCAGTCGTAGAACCAAAGTAGCAAAGTATCATTGAAGATTTATTAGAGATACAAAAAAAATTCTTATCAATGTATTAATCACTTCGCTGTACCCATTCCGTTTCCGCGTCAACCTCACCTCACTGGCCGTGTTGCGCGCGCGGGTGTGTGTGTGTGTGTGTGTGTGCGCGCGCGCTGCGCTGCGCTCCGATTGTGCAGGCCGAACGCTGTTTGCGCTTGTGAAATCAAATTCCGAGGCGGTATCCAAGGGGCGTGGCAAACTTCTTCAACCCCTTGTTAAGGCCCTCGACGTTCTTCTTGGGCACCCTGGCAGTAAGAAAGCTGAATTGTATGCGGCTGAGATCAAAAGTTCTTACCGCTTGCAGCTTCTGCCAGGGTGCCAGGAGACTGGTGGAAATGCTCCTGATGTCCGCGGCGCAGCTCTTGATGGTGTCGCCCGGGCTCTAGTCCACCTTCCATCCCGTCAACACGCCCAGATGTTGGAAGGACTCCCCCTCGCGGAGAGCTGGCATGACGACCCCGGAGATGGTGAATGGGGTCAGCTGAACTCGGCGGTCCTTGACGTGCAGCGACGCACACTTGGCAGGCTTGAAGGCAAGGCCGATCCAGTCAGCGACGTCGAGCAGCTGTTGCAAGCCCTTCGGCGAGGAGGAGATGAGGCATAAATCGTCTGCATACGCAACGAAGTGGCGGTGCTTGCCATGCAGGAGATAGCCCAGTCGGGACAGGGAGGCGATAGCACGAAGGAGAAGCTCCATCACGTAGTTGAAGATCAGAGGTGAGATGGTGTCCCCCTGCTTAGTCCCTGCCAGGACCGGGACGGGCCTGGTTGAGCCGGTGAAGGGGCGGACGGAGGTGGTGTTGTCCGCGTAGTAATTGGAGATGAACCCCAGCTCGCCAGCTCTGGCAGCTGAGACCTGCTTCCTGCAGAGTTTGCACAAGGGCACCGTTAGGCACGCTACTGAACGCGTTCGCCAGTTCCAGCCACGACATACAGACTTCCTTCCTGATGCGCCGCGCGTCGTCGAGCACCTCCTGGAGAATAGAAATGTGCTCAGGGCACCCCGTGAGAAGTGAAGCCCTTCTGTTCCCACGAGAGTTGGCCCGACCGCGCGGCCCAGGCGGTGAGGCGGTGGGTGAGGATTGATGACAGAATCTTCCCCGCGATGTCTGCAAGAGAGATGGGGCGCCAGTTGGGTGTGCAGACGCACACGACAGTCAAGTCGAGTCGTAATAAAAGAGAAGTAGCGTAGAGCACCCCAGCGCATTACAGTGAAGCAATGGCTGGGTGCAGGGGCTTAATCGTCGTTGGGTATACTCAGACAGACGCGGCAGGTCGTCTCAACAAACGTGGTCCAGTACTGCACCGGCTGGCCACCCATCCTTTGGATGCGCCAGCCGGGGTAATCGGTGGTGCGGCGGGTGGCGGGCAGGACTGGGTTGCCGACACCGGGCATGGCATGCCCGTACGGGGTCGCCACTCTCCTCGTTCAGCTCCTTGCGGGTCTTTTGTTTGCGGTGCCCATACCACATGCCATTAAATGCGCTGCTAAGTTTCTGGAGGACAAGGAGAGGGGACACGATGTAAGGCACGGCAATAATTGGCACTAGTTGTAGGTCTCGTTATCGGCAAGCGGCGAAGGCTGAAAAGTGGCTCAATGAAACTTACCACTGCCTCCTCCCACGCCTTCTTCCGGTCGGGGTTGGGGTGTCCAGGGGCAGTAACCGACAGCGCATGTAGGAAGATGACCCACCCGTTGTCACCGAGGCGAGGGCCGCTCTTCCGCTCCACCCGCACGGGGAGCAGCCCACTGAGGCATGATGTCAACGCAAGCAGAATCTGCAAAATGTCGTACATTTGTACATGAAACAGTGACATCCATTCACGCATGTACGCTTCGGTATGAAAGCTACCTGCGCCGCGGCAAAACCTGAAATAGTTACTCACCGTCAGGAGAGCTTCATTATTTTTGGCGCCGGATCGGGCGCACCCACACCAATCTTGCCACCTTGGGGGGTTTGGTGGGACCCCGGGGGGTGCCACCCGCTGGCGTTGGCGACGGCGGGGGGACATGGTTCACTTCTCTTGAAAATCCGACAACACTCAAACACCAGCACAGTTCACCACCACAACACAACACCACAACACTTGCACACCAGAACACACAAGACAGTACGACACTTGAACACTTGAACAGTTGGGAGCTGCAGACCGAAGTGATCCATTCCCTCCCAGCCGTACGCCCACCTGCCGCACGGCTCGGTGCGGAGGTGGCGCGCCCTTGCGGCTTCCGCAGCAACCGATGTAGTGCACAAAGCGGTGTAAGTTCGTAAGATTTTCGGTAGAAAAATACAAATAACTATTTGATAACCAATTGTACTCATAAAAGCTCCTCATGAGCACACTGCGGTAGTATTCAGACAGCTCGGTCTGTCAGCACTACTTCTTGGTTGCGCGGATGACTGCGCATGCGCGCTGACGTCAGTAGTAGTAGTCCCTGTATCCGCTCATCACTCCGCGCCCCAGTCCACTTCCTCTCCTCTCCGAGACGCCATTGCGTACACACGTTGCTGCGCTCCTTGACAATCTGTTTTCATCCTGTCTCCTGTGGTCATCTCCACTATTTTCGCTGGGCTGTTATTGCGGTGGAATCAAGACGCCTATTGCAAGGTACGGTTTGGTCGAAGCGGCTTGTTTTTGCCCCTCTGTTGCGAAATCCCATGAGCTTAACTTCTGCGGGACCCATGCCTGCGGGCGTAAGTAGTGTGCCTGGTAAATGTGTCCATCTTGCGGCGGCCGGAACGCCGCACCGCCTCCAGGTTGTGTAAACAGCGCTGAGAACTAAAGCGAAAACGAAAGATATCAATGCCTTTCCGAAGCTCTCCCCTAGTCCAAGCGCTCGGGGGGCTAAAGGGCGTCGTGCGCGCAATGCAGTATCTTTCCTATGCCGGTCCGGCCCGTCCGTCCGGCCCGTCCGGTCCCAGCCTAGCCAGTGATCCGGGCCAAACCGACAATGCGGTCCTAATCCGGTCCGGCCTCAGACCGGAACCGCAAAGCGGTCCGGTTCCGGAACAAGCCCGGAATAATGCGGTCCCTGATTGTCGCGTCCGGATGGGTCCGCTTCTCACCTCTGGCGGGCCTGCTCGTTAGGCCTTCTTTTACAACTAATTGTTCACTACAGCAATTTTTAGCTTATTTCCGTCAAAACAGACCCTCCAAGCGCCTAAGCGGTTCGAGATAGAGCCAAACGCCCACAGGGCTCTACTTTAAAGAGTTACCCCTTAGGAGATCATAAAAAAAACATCATTTTTTTCTTACTTTTTTGACCTGCTTCATTTTCTTTGATACCCCCTTTCAGCCCCTTAGAGGTGGTTGCCAGGATTCGCATTTGAAGTCTCTAACAGATCTCCTTCTATGGTGGAACAGACAGACAGACACAGACACGAGGTCGTTTGCATAAGCCCGCTACATAGCTTTTTTAAAGCAGAAGGGTGGGCTATAAATACTTTTGGGGAGAATTTTTGAACCTTGGATACCCACGTTTACACCCTTACGGTTGGTTGCCAGAATTTGCCGTAGACGTTTCGTTCTCTAGGAGTGGACCTTAAGATACCCTGAAAATTTCAAGTCTCCAGCACATCTCCTTCTAGTGGAAGAGACAGACACACAGGCAGACACACGCGAGGTCGTTTGCATAAGCCCGCTGGATAGCTTTTTCAAAGCAGAAGGGCGGGCTAAAAAACACATTAAATAGGGGTCACGGTGGGCATGAGGGTGGGGGTCCGCATCAGCTCAATATGGTCACAAAATTACAGTTTTTGTTTTTGCAGGCATATTATGAAAAAATATTGCACTGGAAATGCAAGTGTGCGAATGTCGCTCACCTCCAAGTGAGCGACATTCACACACTTGCATTTCCAGTGTGGATATTATGAAGTATTATGCGTATTATGAGAGTATTACACTGTTATAAATTCCGTAGGCTAATTACGGAATTCTTACGGAACTCACCGTAAATTCCAAATACGGTACCAAACCGTAACGGGATGACTGTAATTTAAAGATACGAACTTGTCCGTATTTCAAATAACGGTGCATCCCGTAAGT
>NW_026267388.1:171552-173643 GCF_000697945.3 Frankliniella occidentalis | reverse complement strand
ACACAGACAGACACGAGGTCGTTTGCATAAGCCCGCTAGATAGCTTTTTCAAAGCAGAAGGGCGGGCTAAAAACACCACCTGATACACTCATATCAGATCAGAAATGCTTTCAAAAATAGTTGACTTACAACACAGTTGTTGTAGTACAGAACACAATGACAATAAAATACAGGCATGTAACTAGCACTGATCAGGAGAGTGGCCAATTAAATCTTAGGCAGAAAGATGTCCAATTAGAAGGGCAACTTTCAAAAACAGTATTCAAGTAAAGAAAAGAATACTAAATAGTAAAACAATCTATAAAGATACACATAGCACATGACATGTAACATCAAACTCAGCATGATAAGAGAAATAAGAAAAAGTGAAATACAAACCGACCAGACAAGTGTCGCACTTTAAATTATTTAAATACTTTACAACAGTGGGGGCATGTTGAAATGCATGTGGACAATTACGACTCCTTACAGATGTCCAGTTTTAAGAGCGACTATCAAAAACAGTATTCAAGTATAGAAAACAATAATACAGGTCTGTGTAGGCGTGAAACTATGTATAAAACAATGTTTACAGATACATATTGCACATGGCATGTAAAATCAAACTCAAATTTTAAACTGATGAGGTTGAAAAGACTACTTGATTTTTTTCAAAAATGTCAATAATAAAAACACCACCTGATACACTCATATCACATCAGAAATGCTTTCAAACAAGCTGGGCCCGCTCTTCCGCCAAACCAAGTTTCCAGCTCCGCTTCGCTCCACCGGCAACACGGTTCGGCAGGGAGCGGGCCCAGCTTGGCCTGGCGGCGGTGTTTGGGACGGGCCTTCGGCCCGTACCTTTTGAATTTTCATGGTGTAATACATCTTCTATCCGAAAACGGGCCTTCGGCCCGTTGGAGTGACGGCTCGCGTTGGACCATTTTTTTGCCAGGTACCTTTTTTT
This sequence comes from Frankliniella occidentalis, assembly GCF_000697945.3. Lineage (NCBI taxonomy): Eukaryota > Metazoa > Arthropoda > Insecta > Thysanoptera > Thripidae > Frankliniella > Frankliniella occidentalis. Next base: position 172,694 of record NW_026267388.1, on the reverse strand, counting down.
CTGTCTACTTCGTAATCAAAACTCAACAAACGAAGTATTCTTTTCATACGCTGAACATCTTTGGCTGTGTGTGCCGTAGTTTGTAGAATACATGCAAGTTATGCCAATCCCTTTTAAGTTATTGACGTTAGCTTATGAATCAAATAGCACCTATGAAAAGATACATAAGACTAGCCCTAGAACAGCGGTTCCCAAACTTTTCCGGCTCGCGACCCCAAATTAGCTGACCAAAATTTTCGCGACCCTACGCAAAAATCTTCGCGACCCCAAACCGGAATCCCCCCCCCCCTACACTGTAAAATGCTTGCAAACTATATTCTTTGCAACGTTGCAAAGAATTTGTGAGCTTTGTATTGCAAAGAATTAGTTCGTATTGCAATGCTTGAAAATTCTTTGCAAGCTGCAAAGAAAAAAGTTTGCAATACGAACCTATTCTTTGCAAGCATTTTGCAGTGTACCACCAACACCAAGTTTTAAAAATAAATAGGGTATTTCATTTCGTTCAAACCGGATCCAAACAAAGCACCGCATTGTTCCTGGGGTGCTGCAGGTACTCCGTGCTGGGGGCCACGCCAGTCCTGCCGCCCCTCCCCCTTTCCCGATTACCTGTGCCTTGGGGTTTCAAGACAAGGGCGCGCGCCCTGACCAGCGGGTTTCCCCGGGTTTCCCCGCCCCGCTGGCCGACTGGCTCGGAAGCACCACACGACCGGTGGTATTTCCGTTTTTGACCCAAGAAGTTTCAAACAGGAGGGGTTTAGCTGAGCGAGGCTGCGACACCAGGCGACCCCAGGCACCTCGCCGCGACCCCAAAATTTTTCCCCGCGACCCCATTTGGGGTCGCGACCCCTAGTTTGGGAGAAGAAGTTATAAATATACTTCCAGACATACTCTGTTTGACTCCGAACGTGTTCGAACAACAAATAAATGTTTTTTTGGTGTTTTTTCTTCTTTTTTGCATGGAAGTGTACACGTTTTATTAATGATGTCCCACAATAAAATAGGCCCACTCTTCTGCTTAGAAGAAAATTTTGAACCGTCCGCATACTACTCAGACAGAAGTGTACTTCTGAAAAAGTAAAAATATTTCTGTTTTGGCCAGTTTGGTAAGAAAAACTCCCTTTTGTAAGTAAAGAGGACAAAAC
>NW_026267388.1:150258-163692 GCF_000697945.3 Frankliniella occidentalis | reverse complement strand
TTTTGAAACAAATAGTTAAAACAATCAAACTGTCCCCAATTCTTCGACTTACAGCGCGCAATTTATTATTTTTCCTAATCAATAAGTCAAAATTTGACGGAAAAGCTCACGGTTTATCCGTAACTTAAGAATACGGTTTTTCCGTGGAAATTTCTAACAGTGTATAGAGTGTTATGATTCTATTGTGATAGTATTATGGAGTATTTTGATGTATTATGGTATTGGTATGGTATGGTATTATGGTATGGTATGGGTATTATGTGTATTATGAAGTATTAAAGTGGCATTATGGGACCGTGTACGGAGTATTTTACGAGTTGGTGACCCTCGAGTTATTACCCCCTCGGTGTGAGTTGAAATCGAAAACATAAGATCTACAGTTAACTCAAATTTTGTCTCACGGTGGACTAATTTTCAGAGACTGATGAGGAAACAAGACTCTTGTGTGAAGTACGATTCAAGCACAATGGTCTTGTCACTAAGTCAAATGAAAACGCGAAGCATGGATGGGGTGTATGTTTTCTACAAAAAGTATCTGAACTCCAACTTTGTTATAGTTCTACTAAAGTTGCTTGTTCCGTTTTCAGAACCGTAATAAGGGAATTAGGAGAGAAGCACAACATTACACGGGCCAACAAATTTAAATTTAAGAGGAAGTATGGAGATATGTTGGCAATTTACAATGTATTTTATGCTTGCTTAAGTACTGCGTGCAAAAACTTAATGACTTGTTTTAGGTACAGAAATTGAAGAATCCGTCTGCGTTCACAACAGGAGCAGGTCCGGAAGATGGGAATGACACTGCTGCAAAATGGGAGCTGTATTCCATGTTTGACGAATTTCATAGTGAGAAACACAACATCAACCCAGAGGCCATTGCCGACACGTCCGACCCTCCTCAAGCTGATGAACGTGCTGCCACTGGCAAGTCCGAATATCTTCTGTCCGATGCGAAAAGTGTTGTAGTCACCACTTCTACAACCTACAACCACACATTTGCCCATCTACACCCCAACAGTGACTCAAAGCACACCTTCAACTTCAGTCCCAGGAACAGTTGCCCTCTCTAAATTTATAATTCTTTAAAGTGTCACTCCCCCTGTGTTGGTAAATCTAGCCAAGTCCCACGCCTCTACGTCTGCACCCTCCTCATCCCCTGCCAGCACAAGCACTTCTGGACCATCGTCAGCCACCAGCCTTGCCATAAGCCCCTCTCCTATACTTTCCACATCTTCTGCACTTCAACCTGGTGCAACGGTCAGTGTGAAGTGCAGCAACTTCTTCTGAAAGAGAGAGGTCAATAAGAACAATGTGCAGAAGGGTAATGAGAAAAAGCAAAAGAAGAGTACAGGACAACTTGATGATTGGTTGAAAGACTTCCTTCACAACAGTGAGGAGAAACGAGAAGCGGAACACAGTGAGCTTAAAGATTTGTTGAAGTCATTTTCAAATCCCTAGCCCCTGATAAGAATTTGACTGAGCATTGTTTCATTATTTTCTATTTCTTGTTGAATGTACTCAACAGAATTAAGCTGAAGGAGCTTCAAAATATTTTTTTATTTGTTATGACGATATTCTTTTCAGAAAAAACATTGTCTAATAGTTTATTGCCATATTGGCTGGTGTTCTTCCTCTGCCTATCTTTTTGCCATATTGTGGAGAACACAACAGATTTCTGAATGCATTACCATCGACTTCTTAAATATGGTGCAATTGTGGCCTTCCAATTGGAGCAAGGGGGTATTCAATATTACGTCATTTGCATCAATGCAAATATTGTGTAAAACTGCACTAGCTGTCATTAGTTGAACAGCTTTACGGAACTTAAACTCAAAAGCCCTATAAAAAAAACCACCACCTGTCTTGCATGAGGCGAAAGGCAGTCTCACCAGTGGATCTGATTCTAAAGAAAGTTGAAACTTCGTCGCCTGTAGAGGCTACTGTGCCTCAAAATTCTTAGATCATGGCACGACCCAGTAAGACCAACACAAATGTCCCTCAACTTAGCTTCATGGTCAACTTATACAGTAGAACAGTTTTTGATTTATATATTCATCATGTCTGTCCTCTTCACAGACAAACTCTATCTGGCAGACATCAATTGCACCAACACATTTCAAAAAGACAGGAGATCGTGCCATTCTTCCGAAGTTGTTGCCGACCACTTCCAATTCTTCACTTTCTGGACATCGTATAACATCCCTCGCCAGTTGGAGGATGGCAGTCAATGTACTCTTTATCAGATCACAGCATGGAGTAGAACTATAATTGAGTAGCAACTAAGTACGTTGAAATGTGTGCCGCGCTGGCTGGCGAAGCTATCTCCTCTGAAGCCAATGTGCTTACAAATCTCACCTACTCAGTTTTTGGAATCCTATGGTCTACTGCAGCTAATTATGCGCTTGTTTTTAGTGTAGCATCATTCAAACTGGAGCTACGACGCCTGGAACGCCGCAGATCCGTTTTCGGATGTGCCACCCGTGTATGTAGAGAGAGACAGACAGAGCCAGGGTCATGAATGTCCATGAAATAATAACCGTCTGACACTGCGGCGTTCAGGGTCTTCACGGTTGTGTACAAAAGGACGAATTTGAAGTAAAAGCTTTTAATTCAGTGGCCCTTTTCGAAGAAATATGACCCTCACTCTGTCTTTCTCTCTCTACATACACGGGTGGCACATAGCCGAAAACAGATTTGCGACGTTCCAGGCGTCGTAGCTCCAGTTTGAATGATGCTACAATCAAAACAAAGGCATCATTAGCTGCAGTAGACCATAGGCTTCCAAAAACTGAGTGGGTGAGATTTCTAAGCACATTGGCTTCAGAGGAGATAGCTCCGCCAGCCAGCGCGGCGCACATTCTAACGTACTTAGTTGCTACTCCATTATAGTTCTACCCCATGATCACAGGCTGATGACCTCGTGATGTCAAAGGTATTCCCATATCCCATTTTTCCCAAAGTGTTCCTAGACGGCCTAGCTATCATCCAGCGTGGTCACCGGATTTTGTTCCACAAAGGTTACGAAGCTGCATCCCTCTGAAAACGGCCCAGAGCGCGAAAAGTCCTTGCCACTTACGCCCTGAGCCGACTTTGGAGGGCGGGACATTTTTATCATTGGTGGAACGAAATCCCATATTTTCCCGAGGTGTTCCCAGACGGCCTAGCTACCATCCAGCGTGGTCACCGGACTTTGTTCCACCAAGGTTACGAAGCTGCAGCCCTCTGACAACGGCTCAGAGCGCAGTACCCGAGGCACGACCGAAAAATGGACCAATAATTAACCATCCAGAAATGCGTCTTTGGACCTGGGGAACAACAATACTTCATATGGCACTGAACCATTAAATACAAAATTAGGAATGATATACCTTGGGATGCAACTAAATAATACTATGATTGACATCACTTGAGATGCAAATCAGTTTAACCTAAACTAAAACTTAACCACACGTACCGGAGTAAGTGTGGAAGTCACAAGAGCAGAGCAGGGCCGGCACGAACGGCTTTTAAAAACGATAAAAGCTGGTGTGTTAGGACCAATTAAAAACCAAGACAGGGGCCGCAGGTTGTTTCCATAAATATTGTCCAATACCACTGCTGCCCTGGTCCCTGCTGCAGGCGCCAGCCACAGGGTGGTCCTTTGTGGTCCTGCGGTTGAACGCCAACCGGCACCGGCCGTTGGCGATGGGCGCCGCTTGGATGGTGCACGCCTCCAGGGTGTCCAGCTCCCTCCTGGAGCGGTTGTTCCTGAACCCGTGCCAACGGCCGTTGAAGGCACTGCAAAGCCTCTGTGGGACAAAGAGTGGGAATGGGGCGATATTGAGATTGGTTGCAACAGGGTACCAGCAAAGGGGGGAATAACTAGCAAATTAGTTCGTATGTGAAGGCGGAGGCGGAATAAAGCAAAAAATGCCCGACATGGACCCAAAGTAGAGGACTATTGACACGTACCACTGCCCCTTCCCATGCCCCCTTCCTGCTGCCTGGGCGGTGGTTCGGCTGTGCGACTGTCAGCGCTAGTAGAACGATGAGCCACCCGTTGTCCCCAACTTTCGGTCCCGACTTTCGTTGCACGGCTACTGGCACCAGCCCTGTCTGGCGCCGGGTGTGGCTGAGGAGCTCCTGAAATTTAGGGCGATGCTATATTTACACGAGGTCGTGTGGAAATTAGCAGTGGCGATGGGAAACGTGACTTAGTTACTCACCGAAAGGAGTTGATCTCCGTTCTTTTGCCCTGACGGGATGCAGCCGCACCACTCCCGCCAGTTGATGGGTGGCGGCGGGACGGCCGCAGCTGCCGGCTGGCGGCGCTGACGCTGCTGGCGGGGACGGGGCATGATTGATTAAAGTTGAAGTTGAAGAAATGAAAGCGGCGCGAACACACACACACAAAACACCCAACAGAAAAAAGCAGCAAAGCAGCAAAAAACAGCTAAATCACAGAAGATCAGCTCAGGAGGCCTGGAGACTGAATGGAGGTGTACCCTCCCGGGCCACGCCTACCTGCCCAGCGGCTCGACGTGCTGGTGGCGCCCTCTTGTGGCTTCCGCCGGCACCGACGTCGTAGTGAAAACGAACTAAATTTATAATATTTGCGATATCGTGTTCGTGAAAATTAACCAAAGTACCGATATGATAACGAACTGTCCTCTTCAAAACTCCTCATGACTGCGGTAATATGTTTAAGCACTACTCATGAGGTAATGCACTACTTTCTGGGCCCTCGGACGGTTCCGCGTGCGCAACGACCTCAGCAGTACCTGTATCCGCCCGCTCCGCGGCCATTTGGCCTCTCGCCTCGCCACTTCCAGTCCACTCCAAGACGCCACTGCGTAGCTACCACGTTTCTGCGCCCCTGGAGATTTTCTTTCCATCATTTTCCCTGAAGTCATCGTCACTGTTTTTGCTGATCTTTTGCTGCGGGGGAATCCAAGCGCCTATTATAAGGTACGGTTTGGTCCAAGCGGCCTGTTTTTGCCCCTCTGTTGCGAAATCCCATGAGCCTAACCTCTGCGGGACCCATGCCTGCGGGCCTAAGTAGTGTGCCTGGTAATTACCACTGTTAGAAATTTCCACGGAATTTTGAACGGAATTGTCAAGAAATTTTTTTCACGGGATGTACCGTAATTTTTCCGTATTTTCTACGGAAACCATACGGAAAAACCGTATTCTTAAGTTACGGATAAACCGAAAACTTTTCCGTAAAATTTTACCCACACCCACATCAAGCTCAAGATGAGTAAGAAATTGGAGCTGCTGCTCAAGGAGGATGCTGAGGAGCACCTCCAACTTTCCATTTATGTCCTGATGTAACATGCATGCATGCATGCTGGCATAGGAGACCTTGAGCCGTAGTCATCATCTTCCAAGACACAAATGAGTCCTTCTATTATGCGCCTGCGTACTCAAGATCACTCGATGCGCTCTTAATCCAATTTTTGGTCAATCAAAGAAAAGCGTATCAACCCTAAAGCAGTGTTCTTCAACAGAGGTGCAGAGTTTCTTACATGTGTGAATTGTTCGGATCCCCTTCACTATTAACGAACACAATGTAGGTTTTAATAGTTATTTGGCAAGATTGCATTCAGAGCAGTGTTCAATCGCAGGTCATGATATCAAGCTAGGATTATATTGGTAAGCGTAGGAATCAAATAAAAGTGATAGAATGATGCTTTATGGAGTGCGTACGGTGTGTATGTGCGCGTATGCAACTTGTATGTAATGTACGGACTGCGTTTGGATTTTGTTGGGGAGCCTATGCGTTCCGTATGTGTCATTGGATGCTACCGTACGGGGAATGTACGGTTTGTATATGAACGTATGAAACCGTATGCAACGAACGGCGATTCATGTAAGGCAGACATACGGCAGCCGTATGCACACGTCAGGTTCACATAGAAACTGTATACGGCACCCGTATGCACACGTACGGATTGTACATGTATCGTATACGGGACCTATACATACGAAATTTCACGGGAGAGAAGATCAGGACGAACATATGCCAGAACATCACAAGCCTTCGATTGTTTTCCAGAGATCGTCAGCAAAAACTTTTGAAAAGCAGACAATTCAGAAAACCAATTGAAGCCTTGTGATGTTCTGGCATGTTCTTCCTGATCTTCATTCCAATAAAATACCCCATTCACTAGCGTAGAAAGAAAGCACCAAGTGTCATTCAAGTGTCAATTGGCATAGGGGAGAGTGGGGCACATTGGTCCGTTTTTTTCTTTTTGCTCCCAATGCTTCATGTGACGAGCAAGAAATTATTTTCTATCGCCAAGTTTTAGTTTGGTCCTTACTTTACCTCAGAAAATTGGTCGCAACACTTTTCTGTAGGTACAGACTGAGGAAAACCCAAACCCGCAGAGGCCTGCTCGTGGACCAATGTGCCCCTGCCCGGGGCACATTGGGCCGACATGCATGGGGCACATTGAGCCAAGGTAAAAAAAAATTGGCGAAGACAACCCTAGCTTTATTCTGAACACCATCAGGGTGTCTAAGTGTTATTCTAAGAAGAACATACCAAGTGGACACAAGTTTTCGAAAAATTAAATAAGTCAGTTTGCAAGACGGCTCAAACTGCCCCAAGGGTAGCAAATTTCATTAATGGCTCCAAAAGATAACTGGATTGCCCTAACCAATTGGACACTGGGTGCAATCTGTAGCTAAAAGAGTAGGCTTCTCCATAACACTTGGTTTGTAACCGAAAATTCGTGTGATGTACCTCTAAATGGGCTAGTTGTGGAGTAAAGACGTTTTACTTTTACCTGATTTTGAGGTTAAAAAATATTTAACCCCTCGCAAATCCGATGGTTGCCAGTGAACTTTGTCATACCTTCCAGAAAATCAGTCAGGGTGGTAATGGCTTCTTCTATAGTGTGAGTCAGGTCACTGCGATTGCTCTATCCTCGTGGAACTTGATGGTGGACCAATGTGCCCCATGGACCAATGTGCCCCACTCTCCCCTACCTCTGAGTGAGCTGAAGTCTTCAGTTATGTCAATGAAGATTGGTGGCTCGTTTAAGTCAGCAGTTGAACTCAGGGAAGCAGGAGGAGCAGTCGGTGGTGAACTCAGGGTAGCAGGAGGAGCTGTCGGTGGTGAACTCAGGGTAGCAAGAGGAGCAGTCGGAGGTGAACTCGGGGTAGCAGAAGGAGCAGTCGGTGGTGAACTCAGCTCACTGACATCAATCCCAAGAATTTGGGGTGATTCAAGGGTGACATTCAAGCCTGATGTTGTGACAGAAAAAAAATAGTTAATAATACATCAATAAAGGTGACAAATTACTTCAAGTAACAAAACAGACGCCAAATTAAAAGTTACAGTTTTCGATTTTGAAATATGTCCGAAATTAATCGTTCATACCGTAGGAAAAAGCTGGACAAGTCAAATAACTCCCATTTCCAAAGGACTACAGTAAAAGTTACAAATAAAATAACGTCAAAGGCAGTATTAGGTAATAAGTTACGCAGCCCTGAATGATGCCAAGATTAGGGAACAGGATGTCTAAATGGGGGTCTGATTTGATTTTACGGAACACTTATGCCTCAAATTCATCCTAAGGCTCATAAAACTTAACAAATATTTGTTCACAAAATTGTTCATTGTTAAAGGTACACTTACTACGTGGCATAAGAGGCAATTAAAGGGGCATAAGTTCAAAATTAAATAATTGTAAGAGAGAAAAACTCACCAAATTGAAATTTGAAGGAGGATGAAGGAGATTTCCTTCCTCCTATCAGACCAGCCAATTGGTTGTTTCATCACCCTATAACAAAACATTCCTTAGCCGTGTCGTTGAGCCATGGGCTATGTCGCACGTTAAATAGCTACAGAATGTACTTGTGGCCTATTTAAGTGCAAGTTAATGTTATGGGCTTACCGCCGTCCTTGGCACCACATTACTTTTGTTTTTATTCTGAAAAGCTTAGCAGGTTTTGAAAACTAAATATCGCCGGATCGCCACCAGGCGCGGAGCGCTCTTTGAGACGGCCAGGGGAACGCCATGCGCAGCGCAGAGTCGGACCACAGTCCGCCCGCAGTCCGCACCGCGGACACCGCACCGACAACATGGGCGTACGTAGCGCACGTAGCGCCCCAGGAGTCGCGCAGCCTGACAAAAAGGAAGGAGCTACCACGAGCTTGGCAAATTTTGGAAGCCATAGTTCAGTTTAACCCTATTGTTAACAGTCTTTGCTTTAATAAACATGTTTTATTCGTTAAACAATGCCTTTTTCTTTGATTTATAAATGATGTAAACGAGTAACAAAGTAACGGACGTCATGTAACGATAACGCGTTACACTTCCGTTAAGGCGGTAACGGTAACGCGTTCTCATTACAAATTTCAAGTAACGAGTAACTTTTAACGCGTTACGTTTTTAAAGCAACGTTAACGACCCTGGCGGGGCTCGCGGGGGTGCAGCATCTGTTTCATTCGGCCGCAAGCCGCCCCCAGCAGCGCGCTGCAGAGCGGCCCGCGGCACCCTCACGGCAGCGCCGACCTCCGCGGTGCTGCTCCGCGCGGGCTCCACCCGGAGGATGACCAGGGAGCGGCGCGGCAGGATTGTCGTCGAGAGGTCGCACGGTTACAGGAGGCACTGAGCAGACAACGCGCACCCCGAGCAGTAAATGGCGTTTGTGCCACCTTCTAGCGCTGGCGCCAGCGAGCGAGAATGGGGAACAAGAGGGTTTCTCACGTCCTGCGCCCAGGTAGCAGAGCCCCGTATCGGGCGAGCTTCTGTATGCTCGTTTCCGCTGGCCCCCGCTCGGGCTCGGCTCGCCAGACCTGACAAGGGAACTCATCTAAGTGTTAGTCCCCGATTTTGTTCCGCCTTGGAGGTTTTGTTTAGTGACCGTATTCGAAACGATTGGCAATGAAAATTCGTGCCCAATTTCATATTCGTATTTATAGGGGACATCCATTTTCTCCAGAAATGACTAAAAATAGCATTTTTTCTGAAAAAACCAAAAATGACCGAGGGCTTGTATTTGTATTTGGCCTTAATCGACTTTTTAAAACAGAATACATAAAAGCTGTGGATAATTTTTGGATTTTTCAGAAAAAATGCCTTTTTTTTAGTCATTTTTGGAGAAAGTGGATTTCCCCTATAAAATTAAATATGAAATTGGGCACGAATTTTCATTGCCAATCGTTTTGTATACGTTCACTCTACAAAACCTCCAAGGCGGAACAAAATCGGGGACTAACACTTAGATGAGTTCCCTTGTGAGGCCTGAGGCCCGGCCAGGGCCCAGCTCGGCCGGGAAGGGAGCCTGCGTCGGACCCAAAGAGCTTGATACAAGCTCTTTGGTCGGACCGCCGGCGCTTGTCTGGGCCGCACTCCGGCGAGCGGGGCGAGCAGACGAGCGGACAGCAGGCAGACGGAACGGACAAGAGAGACTACAGCTCTTGCTCGCTCAGGCACGGCGGGACCAGAGAGGGCGAGGGGAGGCGGGCTGTTTAAATGGTTGGTCTGTAGACTGGGAGTGGGAGGCAGGAGGGGATAGGGGGGAGAGATAGATGCTCAGTGAATTTTGGATAGAGACAATGTGACTGTGGCCTCGTGACTCGTTGACTCTTTCTCCTCATGCCTTCTGCCTAGCTAACCAGGCCGATATGAGAGTAAGAACAGGAACAGTTAGTGGTCGCGCGCATCGCGCACTGCACTCCGATTTGATAAAACGCATATTTAAAAAAAAAAAGGCTCAAGTGTATACTTTCTTAAATAAAACAGTTTGTTTTCTAACAAATCTGTACAGATTGATGCACGTGACTGAGACTCAGCCAAAGCCCCCTCCCCCCACCCCTTTCCCTCCCGGTAGTGGAGCAATGCATGCACCGGCAGCGTAGGGTAGGGTTTTTACAAACTCATTTCCCAAAAATGTGTCACGTGGGTTTGTTTGCGAGCGGTTTTTCAATGATAAAAATCAATGTAGTAAACCCCCAAAGAAATTTAAGAAAAATAAATTAAAAATCGGGACAGAAACCAAAAAAATCAGATTAGACAAGAAAATACAGAAAAATTACTGCACGCTTGAATTAATAATGAAGTACCACCTGGTCACCTTCCCCAATTTCCAGTGAGAGCATGGAGTTAGTTCAGGGAATAGCGTAAAGTAATAATATTCAGACATCTTAAGGAAACAGTAATATAATCTGTCAAAAATAAAACGAAAAATCACAAAAAATAATTTTTTTTCTTTAACTTCATGTCCTATGCTACGCTAAGCACTTCGCTTAGCACGGAGGTAATGCCGCAGCAACAAGTTATTTTCCAATGTCTCCATTTTCATGCTACTTTTCTCATCGGTGTCGATGCGTCCAGCATCACTCCAGATGGTTTCGCAAGGTGCGCTGGAGCCGGGAATGCCGAGCAAGTCCATAGCGACCTTTGACATTTTGGGGAAGAGCACAGTTCCCTGAAAATTACCTTTACTCCTGTAGGCGTGTAAATAGGCGATCACGCACCTACAAGTGTGCAACATCCCATGAAACACGGTTTAATTAACTTTGAAATATGATTCTTATTTGCTCCTTATTTAAACTAAATATGGCTCTTAATTTGTATGAAATTAAACTGAATATAGGACCAAATTTGACCTTGTAAGACATTTCAATATTCACCTGGCCTCTGACATGTTTTAAATACATTCATATTATTTTTATATTTGTTGGAATAAAATTTAATTTAGACAATATTGTAGTATTGGGCGCTTGGCTGTGCCGAGCCAAGTCTGAGTGATTACAAGTCAAAGTCAAATGGAAGTGTGACGAAGAGCCCTGGGCTCCAGCCGGCTTTTATTCAAGATCCCGCGCCTTGCGGCGCACAATAACGTGTTGATCGTAAAACAATAATAGGAGTTAGTGTCAGGTTTGGGTTTGAAGGTGGCGCCACCAAGGGTAAGAGTCGAGTAGGCCGTGACCAACAACTGCAGTCGTCTGCAATGTTACGATTGGGTTGACAGCTTAGGTTATGTTTTCTATGAGAGGTTTAATGAAACCTCACAATACTACATTACTCCCTCTTTAAACAGCCTCCTTTTTACGCGCATGGTACTAAGCACAAAGGACAAGAACTCCTGAATAACATGAAGATGTCAATCGGTGTTGAGGTTTTGCATCATGTTGTGACAGGTGATCCAAAACGTGTTCAGAAGAGATTAGTTGCACAGGTCTTAGGAAAACAGTTAAAAGTTAATCTTTGTGCATCAATGCAAGAAGCTGTAAATGAAATAGGCCTCTTTGATTACACAATTCACAAAAGAGCCAAATTTAATGATATTTTTTACACTAGAAGAAGTTATGATGAGAAAAAAAAGAGATGTAATTCTCAGATTTGTTTTTCAGTAGATCAGGTTCACAAAAAATATGGAGTTATCGAATATTTTTGCAAACCCCCATAGACGTATTTTGTGCGGTCAACACTTACAGAATCGAGCACCGTTCCATTTTTGGCTGAGCGATTAGCGAAAACCATTATTACTCCACTGACCGGAAAAGTATCACTCTGTTTGTTTGTATGTCTGTCTGACTGTCCGCACGATAACTCGAGAAAGAATTCAGAGAGGCATCTGGGAATTTCAGGGTCAATTTGTATCTTAAAAAGACAGATCGAGTTCGAAGATGAGCATTCTAGCTCATAAATTGACTTTTAAAAAAATCAAAAACCACAGGTCGCAAAATATTATTTTTTTCAAATATTTTTGTAATGGTCTTCTAAGGGGTAACTCGGACAAGTAGAAACCTCCGGAAGAAAATTTCGTCCGTTTTGCTCTATCTTGTACCGTTTGGGTGCTAGAGGGCATTTCTTGGCAAAAACATCGTGAAAAAGACAAAATGGTCCATTAAATCGGAAGAAAGGCTTCACGTAAAAATTGTTAAGAGAGAAATACTTAAACCACACATTAGGGGTCGAACCACACCCTCCTTTGGGCTAAAGGGTCCCTAGAATATCTAGTATCACTAAAACATTGATTTTTACATACCAATCTGCCAAAATTCGAACTTTTAATGAAAACCTTTATCGAACAGCAGATGTTTCATTTCCCTAATTGGACAGTAATAAGTCCCCGACAAATGCTGTGGGTATGTCAAATTTTGGGGCTGGAAGGCCCTCCCATACCCTCCCATTAACTCGTCTCGGGTGTCAGCGCCGCAGGCCTAGATATATGTGCGCCAGGCGCGTCGCAGCGTAACAGTGTTTCGTGAGATATCGCGAAGCCTGTTACGCGAGACGTGGCCTGGCGTACATTATAGCTAGTATTTCATGAATCAACTTTGTACAAAGTTAAACATCTACTCCCTGTTTCTCTTACTCACACTTATGTTGTTTGTTCTCTGAACTGTGTAATCAATAAACTTGTAAAAGTGGGCATGTACTTGTGAAAGAGACCAAATAAGTTTGAAGTTAATTTGTAACAGAAATTTTGATGATTTATCTAGACTTACTGTTCAATAATGACCTGGTTGTGCTGACACATGTGATGCACGTTACCTTATAAATAAAGATGAATTTTATTACCCAGTGTTCCAATTACTTACTGTGTTACTTTCTGGAAATTAGAGGCCTCTGGTTTGTGAAAGTGAAAATACTGTACCCAGTAATATCTCATGAAGAAAGATATGCACTTCATCAGTACTTGAAGGAACTTTATCAGTCAACAAATAGCAATTAAAATGACTTCACATCAATTGAAGAGAATTTTCATGCAACTTATTAAAGTATCCAATGATTACCAACAACTGCTGTGACGTGTTCGATAGCGTCTCTGTAAACAAAATGAAATCAGTTAAAACATATATTGAATACAGTTCAGTGATGAACATAGGTGAAGAGAATACCTATTTTTGAACCAGTACATAAAATGGGGGATGAATCATGTCGAACCATACCCTCTTTTGGGCTTAAGGGTCCCTAGATTATCTAGTATCTCTAAACCGTTGATTTTTACATAATACTCTGTCAAAATTCGAACTTTTAATGAAAACCGTTACCGAACAGCAGAAGTTTCATGTCCCTACTTTTAGAGTAAAAAGGCCCCGACAAATGGCTCGAATATATCAAATTTTGGGCCCGGAACGCCCTGATCCCCTATACTCTCTCCTTAACTCGTCTCGGGTGTCAGCGCCGCAGGCCTAGCTATATGTGTGCCAGGCGCGTCGCAGCGTAACAGTGTTTCGTGAGATATCGCGAAGTCTGTTACGCGAGACGTGGTCTGGCGTACATATAGCTAGTCTTTTCGTGTTTGGATGTGCCTACTCATGAACTGTGGTACACTTGCCACCGGTGCCATGACGCTGTGGCTTGGGACCCTAATTGGCTCCCAACTCCCGTCTTCGACGTTTGGGTTTCCGTCCTGGCCATCTGGGAGTTGCATGACCTTTGGTCGTGTGGTTATTGCAACCGAGGCTGCTACGTGAGCTTTTATTAT
>NW_026267388.1:149111-150153 GCF_000697945.3 Frankliniella occidentalis | reverse complement strand
TGTTGTTGTTATCTCATGTTACCTTACCCTTATCAGATCCCCCTTCATGCTGAGCCGTTGGTTATCCCGCCAACCCCGCCGTCTTCTGCTCCTCCATCTCTACCATCCAGTCCTTGTAAGTCAACACAGTCATGTCCCTCGACCCCGTCTGTATTTACGAGAATATGCACCACGCTTGGGACCCTAGTGGTACCAGCGTGACTGTCTGTGGTGGCTGTGCACCCTCAGTGGACCCCTTTTTATTTTCTCTGTCTGGTAACCGCTGTACTGGCATTAACTGGGTTGTGGAGATGAATCTCCACCAACCGTTCTATCGTTGTGCCGATTGTTGGGAGCCAGCTTATGTGTGTTTATTTTGTTTACTTGCTTAGTACTTCTTCTTTTCTGTTTTCTGACCTTCCTCTCTCTTTCTAGGATGTCATTGATCTCCCTTTGGAGCCACCTCCTACTCCCTCAGCAGTTCCCAATGAGGAGTGAGGTTAGCTGTCTTTTCTTTCTGTATGTTTTCCTCTGTTGTCTTGTTTGTCCATGTCTTATCCCTTACTCTTTCGTTTTCAGTGATCCTTCATCCTTATTAGTGGTGGCTTTTTAGCCCGCTCTTTTGCCTAAAAGCTATATAAGCGGGCTTATGCCATCGCATCGCCTCTGTGTTCGTCTGTCTGTCTGTCTGTTTCCCAAGAAGGACGTGAGCTAGAGTTTTGAAATTTTCAGGGTATTATTGTGATCACTTCTGGTCAACGAAACGGTTGGTGCAAATCCTGACAACCACCCCTGAGGGGGTCTGAGGGGGTAACTAAGAAATAGGGGTTGGTCTAAGAAGCGGATTTTTTTAATGGTCTCCTAAGGAGTTACTCGTGAAAATAGAGCCCTTTGGGCGGAAATTTTGTCCGTTGGGCTCTATCTCTCACCGTTTAGAGGGAGTTTTACCCACGAAAGTGGCTTAAAAATAACGTAGGAGTACGTGCAGCAGCCCGTAGTGGCTGAGCTTTAGTCATTAGTGTGCTAAAATTCTCAAATGAAACGGTTAAAGGAATATAGTAAT
>NW_026267388.1:140145-143293 GCF_000697945.3 Frankliniella occidentalis | reverse complement strand
GCAGAAAGTCAAGTTTTAGGACTGTTTGACAAACAATATACAATCTAAGAACTGCGCTGGTTCACCTTTTTTTAGTTCTTGAGCAAATCAGAAGGGTGGGGTGTAGTCACGGTGTTGCCCCGTTACAGTCTCTGGTCATGTCCAGGGGGAAAATTGCTAGGCCCCCCGCCGGACGCTTTAGTTTACTCAAATATGCAAAGTGATTTAGCGGTCACATTATTTATTTGATTATGCACTTCAGTATATCGCGAGACTGAAATGGTCGGGCCGAAGGCCCAACCATCGCCGCCGGCAGGCCAAGCAGGCCCGACCCCTGCCGAACGGAGTTGCCGGTGGAGCGAAGCGGAGCTGGCAACTCCGTTTGGCGGAAGGGCGGGCCTGCTTGTTATTTCCAGGGATCCCAGCTTGGTAACAGTTGAAGTGAGAGAGAATCTTGCTCTGTCATTTGTGGCAACCTTTCCAAAAATGGCACAATCAACTGTAAAACCAACTGACTTGCCATGGGTATGCATACTACTCTCAAATCGTTATCTTAACTTGATCTTGTCTTTTTTTTCTCTTACCAGTTGTTGAGCTAATAACAGTATTTTTAATTTAAAAGTTTACCAATGCAGAAAAGCACTTGGATTAATTTAGAATGCTATTGTTACTGATGTAGATTTGGCCCCG
Organism: Frankliniella occidentalis; assembly: GCF_000697945.3. NCBI lineage: Eukaryota > Metazoa > Arthropoda > Insecta > Thysanoptera > Thripidae > Frankliniella > Frankliniella occidentalis. The sequence goes on along the minus strand of NW_026267388.1, from coordinate 142,624 downwards.
ATATCTTTTAGTGAAAAAAATGCTTTGGAAGTAACGCAAGTTTCCCTCATTTCTATTTTTCAGACATGGCTCTATGATCGTCGTAATAACTCAGGGAAACTAGCTCACTATCATGCTAATAAGCAAAAGCAGAAGGGATCAGTGAGGCTAAGGGGTGGAGGTAGTAAGAAGAAAAAGACAAGAACTCCCAAAGTGTCAGAACCCCCTCCTGTTCAATATTTTATGATTGATGATATGCCTCGCTCCAAAGATGTGAGTAAATGCCTCTTTTTTTCTCTCATCTCTCATCTGTTTATCTTTATGATATAATAATTCTTATCTTTTATTACTGAAGGCCATACACTTAAGTCTTATAGTACCTGATGACAGTGAAAGACATCAAAATAGAGAGACTAATGAATAGCACATACGAGGAAAGACGAGCACTGATGGCAGACCCCAGTCACGCGATTTGCTGAAGAACATGATCGAATGATGGAGCGGGCCTTCGGCCTGCTTAAACCCGTCATCTTTGAATATGCCCCAAAGGCTCGAGAAAGGGATGTAACGGTGAAGCACCGCGACTACAACCCACCTTTCTGCTTAGAAAACGTTTTTTGAGTGTGGGGGGAGAGTTTCCTTTGTTTTGCGGTTTTTAGGCTTTTTTCTACATCTAATTGTTCGCTTACTTTCGTCGAAAAAGACCCTCTAGCGCGTAAACGGTTAGAGAAAGAGCAAAACGGACGAAATTTACGTCCATAGGACTCTGCTTTAAGAAGTTACCTCTTAGGAGATCATATAAAAAAATATTTTTTCCAACTTTTTTGGCCTTGCTTTCCTGTTTTCTTCGATACCCCTTAAAGGTGGCTGGCAGGATTTGCCGTAGGCGTTTTTTTTTTTTGTGGGAGTGAACCTTGAGATCCGCTGAAAATTTAAAGTCTCTAGCACATCTCCTTCCTGTGGAACAGACAGACAGACACACAGACTGACACACAGACAGACACACAGACAGACACAAGGCCGTTTGCATAAGCCCGCTGAATAGCTTTTTCAAAGCAGAAGGGCGGGCTAAAAACAGTTGCAAGTACATTAATTTAGGGCAAGGAAAGGAACTAGACAGTTGATATTCTCTCCTAATGCTCTATGGTCAAAGAATACTTAAGCCAAAACTTTGCGCCTGTTAGAACGTCTCCTTTGTTTTATAATAATTGCCTCTCCATGTGTTCAATGTGTTTTACTGCACATATGTATAAAACTTCATTTGAGTTGCAAAATGAGTCCAAAGAAAGTAATTTTCAGAAAAATATTCTTCGGATTTTTACTCATAATAACGAATTATAATTCAGTCTACTTCATCTAAACAGAAGATTAGTTAAGGTCAGGGTCAACAGTTGACAAATTTCCATAAAATACCATAAATTTTAAAGTACCTGCTTGTTTGTGTACATTTGTGCCTTCCATAAAGTCTATTTTATTCTATCTTTCATTAGGATGTTTCTGGGGAGTCATATGCAGACCTGGACCAAATCATAGAAAATATTCGACTTACAGCCCTCATAGAAGCAGTATGTATCTCCCTGCTGTACCCCGTAACTTTTGATAATACTTCTTCGATTATTTCATATTTTTGATGTTAGTAGATGGTGCATTTTTCCTTCCATTTGCTCTACTTATCTGTATTTATTTTCTTCCAGGGAGAAGATCTTTCTGACATCTTTCCAACGCCACTATCTCAAGATGAAGAAAATCAGGAAGAATGGAATCAAGATGAGGAAGAAATTAATCAAGCAGATCAGGAAGAAATTAATGAAGAGAATCAGGAAGAAACTAATCAAGAGGATCAGGAAGAAAATGCTAACCCAAGAGAAGGTCCATATTCCTCAGAAGCCTATAAAACATTGAAAAGAAAACTGAAAGGCGAGCTGAAAGTTATTCCTCAGCAAACACCTAGAATTTCTCTTGGTGAATTTCTTATAAATACTCTTACCCTAGTGAATCACTTTAAACTAAACTTTTTAAATTTTGAGGGGATAATGAAGCTTGTAAATACCCTGTTCAAACAGAGAATAGTGCCTGATACAAGATACCTTTTAGACAAACTTTTTGTGTCATTGCCCGGAATGCACTATCATTTTGTGTGTGATTTCTGCAGAGTCACGATGTTTACAGTTGATGTCAACATACCCTGTTGTATTTGCATTCCTGGTTGTTGGAGCTTATCCGGTTGCTGCAGTTTTCTCCTTAATACATGTAAGTATTCGACGCGTCCGGCGAACAAAGGCGAATCTGCGGAGCGCCCGGTAACAAAGGCGAATCTGCGGAGCGCCCGGTAACAAAGGCGAATCTGCGGAGCGCCCGGTAACAAAGGCGAATCTGCAGAGCGCCCGGTAACAAAGGCGTATCGCCATAAGAAATCCTACACAGATTCGCCTTTGTTACCGGGCGCTCTGCAGATTCGCCTTTGTTACCGGGCGCTCCGCAGATTCGCCTTTGTTACCGG
>NW_026267388.1:135748-136055 GCF_000697945.3 Frankliniella occidentalis | reverse complement strand
TGTGGTAAAAGTATTGTCCTTCTACATTTAGGAGATTTTTATGACTTGTGTATGGTTGTATACCTCCTTTTTTGTTCAGATGGGAAGTGCTCGAGGGCTCGTGGCTTCAGTTGTGATGCGTGGCAAGCAATGCAAATCTGTCTTCGACCTGGCTGAGCCGTGGAAGCTTTGCACCCTGAATACAGAGCAGTGTGGCGTTGGGGGGCTCTGCCCCCCGCAAACTTGGCCGACCAGACCAGAGACCAACGTGCTCGGCCGGCGCCTGCAGCAGCCGCAGCAGCAGCAGCAGTCATCTTCCCCCCCCCCC
>NW_026267388.1:133733-135257 GCF_000697945.3 Frankliniella occidentalis | reverse complement strand
ATCCAGAAGGTATCAAGGTTGACGTCAATAATTAAACTTTAATGCACAATTTGGGTATAATAACACATGCATGGGTTGAACCGTTAAACACTTCGCCAGGCAAGGATTTTATCACTGAATCCAGTTGTTGGCTGCTTCGGTGTAGTGTAAATTTATATTTATTACCCACTGAATGATTACAAAACTTAAATGCTCTTCGATAAGACCAATTCAAAATCAATGTCTGGAATTAAATAGCAAGCCTGCAAAACAAATTCATAGTTAGTTTTCAAATGGAGTAATCCTTTGCATCAACGATGAACTAATTGTGTTCTGCCAACAAAAGAAATCTCACCTCATGTCGCAAAAATGAGGAGCCTCGACAGATGGAGAGAAATGGTGATAATGGTGGTCAAGTCTTTCAATGATCAAGGGTTGAGAGTTGGTTAACAATCTGAAAGAAGATATTGCAACAAGTTAACAGACGTCACAAGAAAATATAACAAATAAAAAAAATGTTGACGTGGTCTAACTAATGAAGACTTAATTCTCACCTGCATTTAAGTATTTCTCTCTCACTTCAAGTTCACTCACAGCCACCAAGAGAAAGAGTTGCTGTAGTTAACAACTCACAGCATCCGACAGCTCCGCAAAGTGATACCTGTAATACCAAAGTATCATCAGTTACCAACCAGGGCCAGGATAAAAAATTAAAGACCCCACAATAAGTTAATAACTACAAACCTATGACATCTACTATTGATTCAGTCCATCCTCAAAAGGTCACTAGTAGCACAGTAGTAAATGTGTCAAAACCGAACCATGTCGACATGCCACAAATTCTTGGTAGTAAACAGTGTTCTCATCATTTGTGATGGCAGTCGAGATAAACCTTTCAAATGAGGAGTTCTATTCAAGCCATACCTAAACAAGCAATAGACCAATTTATTAGAAAAGAAAAGGAGGGGGTGAGGGAAAACACAGTATAACAATTAAGAAGCATCTGCATGAAAACTTGCCTGATAGCCGTTTCAGATGGATTTCTCTCACATTCTCAATGGAGACAGTCAGCGCAGTGGAATTTGAGTTAACGATGAGAGCGTATGGTCCACTGGAGAACTGCCGCAATGTTTGGAAGTAACCTGGCTGCAATGACCTTGGCATTAGGATTGTGAGCAAATCAGTTTTACAGACTACTAAGTCATGGGAAAACAAACATTCACCTTCATACCTGCACTAGACTTGATCCTCAACCATACAACCCACTCTCAGTGATAGGAATGAACCATTTAGGCAATTGTACAAAGAAAAGAAAAAAAAAACTGATGTTAGATCCTATTTATAGACTTAATATTCCATGCTTGGTATCACTCAGGGGAGGGTCTTCAAAATAGTTGTGGTCTCTCTCAAGCACTGCCAAGAGCCTGCAAATGAAACCAACTTCAGTTACTGATATGAAGCCATACATCTGAGTCACTAATTGCATTCCATTAATTTCACAGGACAGATTGTTCCAATTTTAAGCCTCACCTCTGTTCAGGATTG
>NW_026267388.1:130434-133683 GCF_000697945.3 Frankliniella occidentalis | reverse complement strand
TATGGAGGACTTCCAACGCCCCTGATACAGAGCAGCCTTCTCCAGAACAGGGAAACATGCAAGTAAGAAGACAATCTTCTATGATCCATCTAAAAATAAGATAGATAAGCTGCAAGAAATTAATCTATTTATCGACCTCTTATCTTACAGCATTCAGGATACATCACAAGTTGTGTTCCCATTGTGACTTTAAAAGCTGACTTTGAATGCAAATGAGAGTATACCAGAACATACTTTCACATCACGGGAAAATAGTGCAATGGAACTAATGGAACTAAATCGCTGACTCTGATTGTGACAAAACAACCAGTTTATGTAAGAGCATGTGTTTTTCTCACTGGGTTACTTGAAAATTTGAATGCCACTTAACAAATCCAAATACTTTTTTCAAGGCGCTGTTAGCAATTTCAAATCCTCTGTTGTGACCTTTCAATTTATTTCTCGTTGTAGTCAAAGCCTTAACTTGCCACTGTATATTTTTCAATTTAGTATCATGAGAGTGCTATTTTTGTCAAATTTACAACAGCTGGATGTACTTTAGACTGATTACTGTGCCTGTTGATCCTAGCCTGGTTCTTACATTGTGTTGGTCATGGGCTGACATTTATCTGGAATATGTTCTGTGTTTCATTGTAATGAACTATCGAGAATCTTTCTGTGAGTGGTGAAAAGAGCCCTCCGTGTTGGACAATCATTTCTGTATTTTGTTTCTCAATGTAGGTTTGGAAGTGACCAGCCTGTCTGTGTACCTACCTATTTTGTATGCATCATCCAAATGCAATCATCCATCAACTGGTTCCAATCCATTTTCTGAAATTGGCAAAACATAAAAATTTAACGAGTAGATTATTATTGAAAAGCCATTAAAAGTCTCTTAGATTATATTGCTGTCAAAGCTTAAGGCTTCATGCTGTCCGTAGGAAGAAAAATTCATCAGTTATCAGATCTTTTCTTCCTGCAGCCAAAGACATAATTGTAATCAGCTCTGATGGTGAGGATTCAGATGAAATGGTATGATTGTAAATGACAGAGATGTTTAATATCTTCACAGTAGGTCAGTTGTGCTCTCATACAATATTAAATAAAGGTTACTGATTTTGTTTTTTCTCTCTCAGACCTTCCCAAAAGAGTAGAGCAGTAGCTTAAGTCTATACAATGGAGACCATGAGAGATGTGAGCAAGAAAAAGGTATGTAACAGCAATTTACCTAAGTGCTTCTATCCAAAGTGGGCGCATATCACAATTCTGTTGTTTTGTCCATAGAATTTGATCGCTGCATTTGTCAGAAGATGTGGGAACCAGGCACTGACTATGAAGGAACCTTTCAAAATTGTTTGCACAACAACTTCTGTTACCAGTGTGCAGTTGCTCAAGAGATTAACAACCACACCTGCCCTATATGTCGCGCATTCATTTATGAAGTAAAATCTACTATTATTCCAAGTGAATGAAACCTCACCAGCAAGGTTTCACTTTAAACAGGTTCTAATTTTTAAGCAACCTCTTTGTTTTCTTTTTTCTTTTCTTTTTTCTTTTAATTGTTCATGTATGTGATTTTATCCATCAACCATGCAGATGTGATTTTGACATTGCTTACATTCATTTGTTTTATATGTGTCTTAAATAATCTGCGTCTTTCTACGTTTTTATTATTATACTTTAATGTATAATTGTAGTAATGCATACATCGATCTGTAATAATTTCAGCAAGTTACTGTAATTAAAAAAAAGTTATGCACATTTCTGTCACGCGATTTGCCGAAGAACATGATCGAATGATGGAGCGGGTCTTCGGCCTGCTTAAACCCGTCATCTTTGAGTTTGCCCCAAAGGCGTGAGGAAGGGATGTAACGGTGAAGCACCGCGACTTCAACCCATCCTTCTGCTTAGAAAACGTTTTTTGAGTGTGGGGGGAGAGTTTCCTTTGTTTTGCGGTTTTAAGGCTTTTTTCTACATCTAATTGTTCGCTATGGCAATTTTTCGCTTACTTTCGTCGAAAAAGACCCTCTAGCGCGTAAACGGTTAGAGAAAGAGCAAAACGGACGAAATTTACGTCCATAGGACTCTGCTTTTAGAAGTTACCTCTTAGGAGATCATTTAGAAAGTATTTTTTCCAACTTTTTTGGCCTTTCCTGTTTTCTTCGATACCCCTTACAGGTGGCTGGCAGGATTTGCCGTAGGCGTTTTTTTTGTGGGAGTGAACCTTGAGATCCCCTGAAAATTTAAAGTCTCTAGCACACCTCCTTCCTGTGGAACAGACAGACAGACACACACGAGGTCGTTTGCATAAGCCCGCTAGATAGTTTTTCTAAAGCAGAAGGGCGGGCTAAAAATAGGTCTTGGATATGGAGCCTGTCACGTACCTCACTTTTGGGAGTGATTTTCGAAAGCGGTTCGGAGATTTGCCGTACATGGCCACCGTACTAACGATTTTTACATGGGCTAGCATAGGGAAGGGGGTACGGAACGCCGGAACAGACTCCGTACTCAAGACCAAGACTTCCGGATCAAAATTATCAGAACTTTTTCCGTACCTTTCCTTACCCTGCACCCAGAAAACCGTTTCTTTGACTTAACGAAATCACGAACTGACGATATTTTCGTTAATTTGAAGAAAAATTTCTTTATCTCAACGAAAATTTGGTCAATCTGACATAACTTTCGTTGAGTGAAAGAAATTTTTTCGTTATATGAACGAAAAAGATTTCTTTGGTTTCTGGCACGAAATTTTCTTTGAATTAAATAAAATTTCTTTAATTCAAAGAAACGGTTTTCTGGGTGTGGCTCCGTAACCACGTTTTTTTTACATGGGCTCTTATGGGAAGAGAGTACGCCCGGGTGGAAGGATCTTCACTTACTCTCTAGGATGTTTCTGTGTTTTAGATGTACCAATAACATTAGTTAAACATGTGAAAAAGGAGAGAGTAAAGTGTGTTTAAACCAGAATTAAACTGAAGAATTTTGCAGTATTAGTGATGTCTAAGTATAGAATTTACTACTTTTAGTACGGAAAAACTATAGAAAAACTACTGATTTTTCGGACTACTATAGTTTATCTACAGTTTATTTCTAGTTTTATGTGACGAAACGCTGTAGTAGCAAATATTCAAAAAGTATAGTGTTAAAAATGTTGTTCATTTTTTTCTTTTGAACTTTTTTTTTTATTTACCTGATTAGCTTCTTACCATGTATTATATTTCATATTAGTTATTACACTTTACCTTACGAACGTTGAAGTCGAAGCCCGGA
>NW_026267388.1:126768-129889 GCF_000697945.3 Frankliniella occidentalis | reverse complement strand
CCACACAACGCTAAAGTAATCTAATGTGAAAATAACAAGTAAATTCACCAAATTTTAGTCTAGCCTTATAAAGTTCTCACCTATACTTCTCGTGTTCATATATGTTAATGTAATCAACAATTTCAACTGTGAGTAGTACCTTCGGTCTTAACATAAGTACACTTAGCAGTGGAAAGTATAGCTATACTGTAAAAATAGTAACACACTGACAGCGCAGAATTACTCGTCCCGATATCTCTGTTTAGAATGTTATTCCAGCGTATTAACTGTGTAATTTAGAATACACTTTTACTCAGTAGTTAAACAACGGATGGATACTTGTTTGTATAATGTCTTTTAACTAAACTCGCAAGTGCAAATGAGGAAGTTGCCCAGTGTGGCGGAGCGTAGCGGGAAACAAAACAAAGCACCATAACCTACGAAAAGGAATGCTTTATATCGCGGATTAAGTTCTTTTCTCGAAGTGCTATGTGAATGCATAGGTGTATATAAAGGCTGCACATTGATTGAAACCTTGTCAAATACTGCTTTCTGGATGTATAGCGTAGTTTTCTTTTGATGCTTTCTGCTTTGTTTTGGTTCCCCGCTACGCTCCGCCACACTGGGCAACTTCCTCATTGGAACTTTAGTATGTGACAACATAAAAAGTGCAGTCTGACTGCAGACTAACTGTTTACAAAAGCCCAATACTGCAGTCGTGAACAAACTACAGAAATTACCGACTTTTTTCTACAGTTTAAATGGAGTTTGATGTCTTCAGATTCAACACTACAGTTTAAACTATAGTCTAAGTGAAGATCCTTCCACCCGGGCGAAACCCAAGGTACCCCGTAGGTTAAGTAAACGGCCTATTTCCGTATAGGCGACCGTGATTATTTTTGGCTGAGCGTTAGCGAAGCCTTTGCTGTCATGAGGGGTGCAGGGAACTCTTTGGTTGTGCACTGTTAAAAATTTGGTTGTAATTTTACGACATTTTGGGGGTTAAGTTTGTTAGCGACAGGTGTTGTAATTTAACGACATTCTCGTAACGACTTTTTTGTAAAATAATGACTTAATTGTTAATTAACAACAAAAATGACTATGTTACTCTGGCCGAGGGTGCCTGATCTTGAGTCGTAATTTTACGACTTTGGTTGTTACAGAACAGCATTTGTCGTTTATTAACGACCCAAAGTCGTTCCAGGGCGACATTTGTCGTAAATTAACGACCCAAAATTGTTCCAGAACTACATTGTTACATAAGAATATATTTTTCTTAAAATGTGATTTCGAAATAAGATTAATGAAAGGAAATTAAACAAGACTTTTACTGAGCTGTTATTATCATGAATGATCATATTTACCTTGTTTCTCACCTTGCGTAATTTGTTTTAAAACGGGAAAAAAATAGGGTTGTCAAGAAACGTCAGTCAATTAATTTTACCTGTTTCTTTTGACTGTAGTAGTAGTAACTTACAACTACTTTGTCAACAATTTACAAATGACTCGTATTTTAACAAGCGTATAGTAGTTTTTAATAAAACAAAATCTCTTGTTATAAGACGAGCGTGTTGTAATAATACAACATCCCAATCGTTTAGATTTCGACAACATATTCATTGTTTTTTAAAAAAACAACTTGAATTGTAATTCAACAATCTTCTCGTACCAAAAAATGTCGTAAATTTACAACTATTTTTAACAGTGTGTGTCTGTCTGTCTATCTGTAATCACACACGTTTCTGAAAGACGGTAACTTCAATTGACTTCAAACTGCGCACGAAGTATCAGTACTAGCTACGCCAGACCACGTCTCGCGTAACAGGCCTCGCGATATCTCACGAAACACTGTTACGCTGCGACGCGCCTGGGGGAAGTATAGCTAGGCCTGCGGCGCTGACACACGAGACGAGTTAAGGAGAGGGTATAGGAGAACAACGCATTCCGGGCCCAAAATTTGACATTCTCGAACCATTTGTCGGGGTCTTATTACTCTAAAATTAGGGGCATGAAACTTCTGCTATTCGGTAACGGTTTTCATTAAAAGATCGAATATTGACAGATTGATATGTAAAAATCAACGGTTTAGTGATATTAGATAATCTAGGGACATTTACGCCCAAAAGAGGGTGTGGTTCGACCCGTAATGTGTGGTTTAAGCACTACTCCCTTTACACATCTGTGACATGAAGCCCTTTTAACGATTTAAAAGACCATTTTGTCTTTTTCACGTTGTTTTCGCCCCCGAAGCACCGAAACGGTACAAGATAGAGCAAAACGGACGAAATTTTCGGCCGTAGGATTCTACTTTCACGAATTACCTCTTAGAAGCCCATAAGAATATATTTGAAATAAAAAAATATTTTGCAACATGTGTTTTTTTTTTTAAAGTCAATTTTTGAGCTAGAATGCTCATCTTCGAACTCGATCTGTATTTTTATGATACAAAACGACCCTGAAATTCCTAGATCGCTCTCTTAATTCTTTCTCGAGTTATCGTGCGGACAGGCAGACAGACAAACAGACAAACAGAATGAAACTTTTCCGGTCAGTAGAGTAATGGGCTTCGCTAATCGCTCAGCTAATAAATACGGCCGTATCGAGTTTAGTTTAGAAGTTTGATGTAAGTTGTTTGAAATAAGCGATCGTTCAGTTTGATTTCGTAGTTTGGTGGTAGTAGGTTGGTAGTTAAATAGAAGGGAAAATTCATTGGAGGACGGGCAGCCACCAACTTCCTACATTCTGTTGGTACCACTGTTAACTCGGGCCTGCCCCCCTCTAGACTGTCCATTGTTGTTGGCAACCGCGCCTGTCCGCCCGAGTCCCTCACCGGTTCGTAGCCTCGCAGGAGACGGCACTAGGTCCTCTTTTTTGGTAGGACCACGTCGAGCAGAAGGCATTTTTGGAAAAGCGTGGAAACTGTCCCGGGTGGAAGAATAAGTAGTTGAACTACAGTCGGAACTATAGCTAGTGAACTGCACTCCGGCTCTACTCTTGGAAATGTACTCATAGTGTTCTCCATTACTATTCACGAACGAAGTAATAAGCATAGTCTGAAAGAGAGACCATTCTGTACTCTAAACTGTAGTTGCTCTCCAGTTGACCTGCAGTTTCGATACTAGAAGATAGGTTCAGTGTTGAC
>NW_026267388.1:120746-126718 GCF_000697945.3 Frankliniella occidentalis | reverse complement strand
CTTTCCTGTTCTTCCCTGGCCTCCCATCTGTACATTACTATTACTATATTCCTTTAAACTTCACGTTTGAGAATTTTAGCACACTAACGACTAAAGCTCAGCCACTACGGGCTGCTGCACGTACTCCTTCGTATAATTAGCTGTATTACCTTGATAATTGATCAGTATTGTTATAACCACTTGATAACTTTGGAAATGTAAACATATGTGATGTACTATTATTATTTGAACAACCATAATAACAGCAGTGATGTACAGTCCGTACATTTCCTTTGAGCTTCCCATCGCTAGTCCATTTGACTGCATAGGTATGATCACTGGGCTGCAGCGTAACCTGTAATAAATTTAAACAGCAGTAGCAGTTTTATCTTATACCTTCCATATTCAATGTTTTCATGTTTATCAAAATTACCTCATGTGTAGACTCCAATTTGTTCACATTGTCAGATGATAAATCTTGCTCAGTGACATTGGTTTCATTGTCACAACTAATAACAACTTCTTGAATATCTCCATCAACATTCAGAATTACTGCATTTCCAGTCTGTTCATGTTGATTTTGTATCTCACTTTCATCTGCATATATTATGGCTTCTGCATCTTTTCCTTCATTAGATTTCTGCTTGTGTACAATAAAATTTAACAATAGTCATACTTGCAGCTTATACATAAATATTGAGTTACTTGCCTTTTCAGGTGGTATATATGGGAAAGGAACAGCATTTTGTTTCAAAAACCCCTTTGGTGTATAGTGACTGTCATCAAAATGCAGTGAACTTAGGAAAAACCTACCTGCCAATTTATCTATGGGAATATATTTGATATTTTCATTTGCCGAATTGTCCACCCATTGCTTCACTCTTAATTTGACATAAAACATTACTTAGAAACATTAAGTTTGTTGACATTGTATAGGTATCAAATCATCATGTAATTCTTAAACTTTTTATTACCGTTTCACCAACTCTTCTGAAATTTGTCTTTTCCCACCAACTTTACGATATACAGATCAAAATGGATGTAATTTTGCATCTTTGCTACTTCTACCACATGCACAGCATATTTTTTGGGTAGGACGACATCTCTTCTAATAAATAGTTGAAATATTTCTGGTATTATTTTATATCCATAATGTGCATCCATTACGAACCAGTTACACGAGCCACTTTACCTGGAATTGCCCCTGTGTATGGTATGCATGATCAAGGTCTATAACATGAAAGTTTCGTTTAGACATCTTCACATAATTTGAAATTGTACTTTCCGAATTTCAGGTAAGCATAAATTGAAAATTTGAAGTTTATGTGACATGTATTGGATCAACAATGCATCAGTATGGGAAAGAAGGAAGAGTGAGAGAACCAGAAATAAACCATGTGTACCAAAATCACTTTATACCAACTTTTTTTTATTAAATTAGCATGCTTAGTATTAGGAAATTTACATTTTATTGATTTTTAAAATTCACACTATTTACATATCTCTTTTTATAGTGTAAATCGACTAACGGAGAAAGAAAACTCAGCCAGTAAAATATGAACGTCACCGATTGGTCGAGAGCCTCCCGCCTCTACGTCACAACGGTAATAGGGATAACTTCTCGGCCAATAAACAACCTTTATGTTCTATCGCTATTCTTCTTCCTCCATTAGTCGAAATGCACTAAAATAGCACTACATTTATGAAGAACTGGCACCACTGACTTCCAGCGCCTTTTCATAAAGGTGCACATGTTTCAATTCATTGCAACCAACATTGTAAAACTTTTTTACAATTATATTATTGAATACTGATTTTAATTTTATGTACATATCACGATACGGTATTATTAATTCAATTGAAGAATGAAGGTGCAGATGACTACAAATAAAAAATATCAATAACTTAAATAGATTTTAATGATTTATTAGTCTGAGTATAGTGGTAGAAATGGTCTGCAAACTGGGGCATTCGGTCCCAACAGCATTTTAACACTCACATTTTAACATACATCAGCAACCTATTTCTAAGGTGTTCACAGAATGACCCACATTAAAATGCCAGAAAATACATGTAATGTAAAACTAAAAAGGATGTCGTCCATTAATACACGATACGACAATATACTTCACTGTTGTAACCGTACGTAAGTAATTACGTCAAGATTGGTATCACTGAACTGGGTGCAAGGGAGGGCCGTATGCTTGGCTTAGCTATGGCCTCGTGTGTGAATGTGAATAGGTGTCTTAATCTGTTCTTCAGGGGCACTCAGCCAAAAAAAAGAATTCTCATACAATTGCAACACCTACTTGTGATAAAATTACGAAATAAGTCACAAAGTTACGACTAATTTTGTATTGTAACGATATTGAGTTGTAATATCTATTTATAACATTACTCGTAAACTTACAATTTAGAAACCGTAACTTTACGAATAGATGTTGTAATTTATCATTATGAAATTTGTCATAAGTTGACGATTTTTTTTTTTTTTTCATAGTGTTTGGGGCTCCCGACCCGTGCATCGTTGTGTGCGGTTGTGTGGCTGCAGGGGGCAACGCCTAGAAGGGTGTTACGGAGCTCCCGAAAAACGTCCCCCCCTCCCCTCACCCTCTACAGACAGGCATTGGCCTGGGCTCCCCGCCCCGTGTGGAACGAAATCGGGCAAATGAAAGGCTATTTTGCTGTTAATCGCACGACCACAAAATCCCTTGAACTCGCATTTTAATGGAACAATACCGTTGAGCGGGCGACGCGGTGGCGGCCTTGGCGACAACCAGTACAATCCAGGAGGTGCACAGCGTCCCGGGACCAGAAACTAATGGGGGGGGGGGGGGGGAGAACCTAAATCTCTGGCCTGGCCACCCGGCGGGCGGCCCGAGTCTACCCGCAAATCCGGACCCGGTGCGGTCCTCTTCTCATCCCTTTCCGGTCCCATTGCGGTCTCTCTGCCGATGTCCCCATAGCGCCGCGCTCCCCAGCCGAGGTGGCCGGTCTGTCTGCCTGCTGCGGCGCGCAGACAGGGCCGGATCGCTGCGCCGGATGGGTCCGCTTCTCACCTCTGCCCGGAGGATGATCAGGGGGTGGCGGGGGCGGCGCGGCAGGATTGTCGTCGAGAGGTCGCACGGTTATAGGAGGCACTGAGCAGACATAGCGCACCCCGAGCAATAAGTGGCGTTTGTGCCACCTTCTGGCGCTGGCGCCAGCGAGCGAGAATGGGGAACACGAGGGTTTCTCACGTCCTGCGCCCAGGTAGTACAGGCTGCAGCCGCACAGCGTCTGCCTGCGCGTCAGGACTGCCTCCTCGTCGGCAAGGAGGCCGCGCAGACTCTGCGGAGCAACGCGGGGCAATGTGATTAGGACCCGGGTTTATGATCACCTCGATCAGCACCGGAAGGTAAGGAGGATTAAAGTAATGCGTTCGATGCACATTTCCGGTGTGTAGTAGGGTCGCCACTCCACCATGGCAAGGCAAGCAGGTGCGGATGGCACCCACCACCACGGCAACAGCTACAACAAATAGCGGGAGAGCGGGGAGGGGAAGGGGGCGATGCACTGATTATTGATTCCGATTGTCGATGAGACCTACGACCCAGCTGGGGCCGCGTCCCGTCCCCGCGGGATGTTGTAAAGCGGAGAACGTGCTGGCGTGGTGGCGTCACACAGAATCACTACGCGGAATGTCAACATCAATATTCTGACTTCTCACATCCATAAATTCGGCGGTCTCTTCAAAATTATATTTGCTACTTCCGCAAACATAACGCCTAATAAGTTCGTCGTTCGTCAGTTTCATTTTCTTCTTGTTCAGCTGCAGCTACCCACCTTTCAACTTCATCATGTAATTCTATTTCCATGTCAATATTACATTAAAATAACCTTCTGCGACCGGTCATAATACAATTTATGTTTTCATTGTGCATATGTCCAAACGATGAAACCTTACAGAACTCTTCTACTGGTTTCATAATATCATTTACTTTTTCACGCCACGGTAAATGAAGAAGAACCATCATTGCTCTGTGAAAGTTTTCCTTTTCAGCTACATCTTCCGTATTGCACTTAAACTTTCGACACCTACAATGCGATTTTTTGTTCTAGGTACAATTTCACCAGCATTACTACATTGCTTTTTACAATTATAATAACTAGCTGCAAATACAGCTAAACTTACATTTCTGCCTCTTGTGCTGGTGTCCCTTTGGAACGAAGTGCTTCTGAAGAAATCTTGTACAGCAATTCCTTATCATCGTATCCTTTTTCTCTTCGAAGTCTTAAAATTTCTTTGAATAATTCAGAATGATCTCTCTCTCCTTTAGTCATATATGAAACACAATAACGAATAAGACTATATACATCCAATATAAATTGTGCATCGTTATTATCTACTATAAGTCGTTCAACCCATGGCATACTAGGATTAGTACGAATATCAGCCATTTTACGTTTGTATAACACAAACGGTCGAATTATAGATTCTCTAATAATTAACAAATAAGTTTTCACATCAGGACAACCCGCAGCTTTCAAAAGCTCATCAAAATCTAAAGTATCAAAATCGAGAAAAAAAAAAAAACCCAGAACAGCAAAGGCGGTGCCCGGCTTAGGACAACATAGATGTAAATTGTGGTGTTTGCAATCAAAAATTTCGATAGAAGGTCAAACTCTCAAGGCTGTAATAAGTGCCATAAACCAGTCCATCGTGCCAAGTGTGCGAAATTATAGGTGAAACCGGATACACCAAATTATAAAAAAACTTTTATGCACTTTTAAGCGGCGCTGACACCCGAGACGAGTTAAGGAGAGAGTATAGGGGAACAGGGCCTTCTGGACCCAAAATTTGACATACTCGAACCATTTATAGGGGTCTTATTACTTTAAAATTAGGGATATGAAACTTCTGCCGTTCAGTAACGGTTTTCATTACAAGTTCGACTTTTGACAGACTGTAATGTAAAAATCAACGTTTTAGTGATACTGGATAATCTAGGGACCCTTAAGCCCAAAAGAGGGTGTGGTTCGACCCTTAATGCGTGGTTTAAGTTCAACTCCCGCTACAATTCTGTGACATGAAGCCTTTTTTACGATTTAATACATCATTTTGTCTCTATCACGTTGTTTTCGCCACGAAATGCCCCATAGCGCCGAAACGGTACAAGATAGAGCAAAACAGACGAAATTTTCTGCCAAAGGCCTCTACTCTCACGTGTTACTCATTAGAAGCCCATAAATAATCTTTCAAAAAAGAAGGTGCTTTTGCACGAATCGTTGTAGTGTGCTGCTGTTTAAGCCCCTGTGTTAAATTAAAGTGTTCCGATGCCTAAATCCTGAGTTCTCTTTTGCCAGCACTCCCAGAACGCTGTCGAAGGAAAGGGTAGAGAGAGAGAGAGAGAGAGAGAGAGAGAGAGAGAGAGAGAGAGAGAGGGGGAATAATTTAAACTCTATTTATTACCGCAAGCAGCAACTACGGTTCCCCCTCGGGTCCGTCAAGGACGGCCAGGTTCCCCTCCTCCAGGGCCTTCATCTCCTCCGCGAGCTGAACGCTGCAATCGGCGCAGTCTACGAGCCGCGCCAGCCGCCCCTGACACCCTGGACGCGGCCACGCCCGGCAGCGCTCCTCCCAGGTTGTGTCAATTGGCCACGGTTTCGCTACAGCGAGATGGATGCTGTGCTGAACCATGTCAATGGTCCACCCCTGGAGACGCGCCCACCCGCGGCACCTTCCGCAGAACTGTAAGCCATACCCTGAGGTTAGTCGCCGCCGCTCTCACCTGATTCTTACCTTCCCTACGTCCTCCTACCATTCCTAGCCGACTGTCCGCCCATGTATCTCCCTGCTTCGTGGCGCGCCAAAAGCTGCCGCGAATACACAGTCGGCCACTCGCAATACCGCGAAATTTGACGCCCATTTCTGCTTGGCTACTCGATACGTGCGCCTTGCGATTGTCCGAACGTGCCTAAACAATGCACAATCCGTCTGCCTCACCTGCCCC
>NW_026267388.1:119449-120696 GCF_000697945.3 Frankliniella occidentalis | reverse complement strand
GAACTCGATCTGTCTTTTTATGATGCAAAACGACCCTGAAAATCCCAGGTCGCTTGCTCAATTCGTTTTCGAGTTTTCGTGCGGACAGATACACAGACAGACAGACAGACACACAGACAGACAGACAGAAAAAGTTTTTTCCGACCAGACGGAGTAATAGGCTTCGCTAATCGCTCAGCCAATGACGACAGTCCCTAGAACAAACCAGACGGAGTAATAGGCTTCGCTAATCGCTCAGCCAATCAGCCAAAAACTTGTACAGAGTACTCGGTATTACACCGAAGTACGAGGTATTACCGGGTATTACGCCAGTATTACACGCAAAATTTTGCCACTTTATAGCATATTTTGTTATTTTTCGGTATTACATTACAAGTAATACCTCGTAATACCCAGATGGGGTGTACAGGGTATTACGGGAGTGAATACCCCCTCGGCGAAGCCTTTGCTGTGATGTGGGGTGCAGAGAACTCTTTGGTCGTGTGTCTTTCTGTCTGTCTGTCTGTCTGTCTGTCTGTCTGTGTCTGTCTGTACTGGCCCACGTTTCTCTCTGACGGTAACTTCGATTGACTTCAAACTGCGCACGAAGCGGGTCGTATCTCGCCGAGACAAACAAAACGCATCCCTCGAACGTTCAATTTGAACCAATTTGGCCATGGCAATCCGCCCATCGTTATTTGAGGGCTAATAACTTCTCTATTTCGACTCAGATCGGCTCTGAGCATAAGACATTTCTTTTTTAATTTTGCAAGAGGAATCTTAAATTGTGATAACATTTTTAATTTGATGACTTTTTAAAAATCCAGATACTTCATTGGAAGACAAAATAAAGGTATTCACTCGTAGAATGACTAGAAGTCATTTCATCGTACAAAAAGACATCTTGAAGGTTTCTTAAACTTACAACTTATTTTCTTACTAGCAATGTCCTTGCAAGGGACCGAACAATATTAGAGCCACAGTCGCAACTTAGTGTAGGATAAGCCGTTCAAAAGCAGTACGAGATAAATGCTTCTCTTATGTTGACTAGATTTTACTAGAGCCAAATTATTTCTAATGATACCGAAATAAAATGATGAGAGAATTTAAATTACATTCTATGATAAGATATATTACAGAACTTTCAATTAATAAACTACAATGACTCGTTATCATCTTCAAAACGCCTCAGAGGGATCAGGTAAAAGTGAATTGAAATATGAAAAATTATATTTTGAGTATGGGAGGTGTTTCAATACATTTAAAGA
>NW_026267388.1:118921-119399 GCF_000697945.3 Frankliniella occidentalis | reverse complement strand
ACTTATTTTATTTACTAAAATAGATTATTTCACTTCGGACAAACGGGCTTCGGACAAACGGGGCGCCCCCAAGTTTTCATCAAATTCTACAATGAGAGATAGATGAACAAAATGGGTTAAATTTAGAGTGGGAAATGCATTATTACGTAGTCTCTTGTGACTACTATTTTCAGGTGAGATAAACATTGTATTTTCAAAATGTTCATGGCATACATAATACTTTTTAAACACAGATTTTGGATCCATCATAAACAGTATAAAATTTCCACTACTAATAATCCATCTCTTATACCTAAGAAACATTTTGTTAGGATATAATTTTCAAAAGGTACCTTTT
This sequence comes from Frankliniella occidentalis, assembly GCF_000697945.3. Taxonomy (NCBI): domain Eukaryota; kingdom Metazoa; phylum Arthropoda; class Insecta; order Thysanoptera; family Thripidae; genus Frankliniella; species Frankliniella occidentalis. Next base: position 119,062 of record NW_026267388.1, on the reverse strand, counting down.
ATACATTATTGGCTGAGCTTGCGAAGCCCGAGGGGGTATTCACTACCATACAAGGTAGATGTACGCCAGACCACGTCTCGCGTAACAGGCTTCGCGATACCTCACGAAACACTGTTACGCTGCGACGCGCCTGGCATACAT
>NW_026267388.1:102181-109436 GCF_000697945.3 Frankliniella occidentalis | reverse complement strand
CCCCCCCTCTAACCGCCTCCCCTGAACGGAGTCCTGGGCAACGGCCCCGCTTCGCCCTCCCAGTCTGTCGACAGCTCTCCCAGAAAGCACCTCGCAGACCGAAGCACCATGTTCGCCGTCGTCGCCCTCATCGCGATCCTCGCCGTCGTCCTTGCTGCCGCCCTCGCCCTGCTCCACCGTGACGCCCTTCTGCGCCGCCGCCTACGTGACGCCCTCCTCAGCGCCGGCCGCCGCCTCTCCAACTCTGCTCGGGACGCAGCATCCCACATGTCGTCCTGGGTGCCACCCCGCCGCCTCCCGGACGTATACCTCGAGGGGAACATAGGAGCGGGCAAGTCCACCCTGGCCACGGCCTTGGCCTTGACATGCCGTTTCTCTATCTACCAGGAGCCCGTCGCGGAGTGGAGAAACTTAGAAGGCTACAACTTCCTACAGCAGCTGCAGGCTGACTACCGCAGATATGTTTTCCTGTTCCAAGTAGTCGTCCTAGCCACCCTCGCCCGCCGCTTAACTCGGGCCTGCCCCACTCTAGACTGTCCATTGTTGTTGGCAACCGCGCCTGTGCGCCCGAGTGCCTCACCGGTTCGTAGCCTCGCAGGAGACGGCACTAGGTCCTCTTTCTGGGTAGGACCACGTCGAGCAGAAGGCATTTTTGGACAAGCGTGGAAACTGTGATCTAAGCAACGGTAGAGGAAGAAAGTCTGATATTTTGAATCAGGCGTCGTCTTTGATCCATGAGCAATGTTTTAAAAACCGCAGCCGGCCCGATCAATGTCAGGAATAGCCGTAAACTTAAGTTATTCTGTCGTGTTCAAAGTCCGTCTCAAGGTGAGCGGCAACGTATATTAATTTAATTTTCCGGAAAAACCAGACTTGAGCGCCAATAAATTGAAAGTGGTCCGGATTATACTCAAAAAGCCCTTTCCATTGTATAGAAGAGTGACTCATCGTCTCTGAGTCACTGTTCTATGTAGACCCCTCGATTATTAGCTAGCATAGAAATGACTTTCTTTATTCAAGACAATGTACTAAATTATGGTGCTGTCTAGAAAAAAAGAATTCTCATACAATTGCAACACCTACTTGTGATAAAATTACGAAATAAGTCACAAAGTTACGACTAATTTTGTATTGTTACGAGATTGAGTTGTAATATCTATCTATAACATTACTCGTAAACTCACAATTTAGAAACTGTAACTTCACGAATAGATGTTGTAATTTATTATTATGAAATTTGTCATAAGTTGACGAATTATTTTTTTTCACAGTGTTTGGGGCTCCCGACCCGTGCATCGTTGTGTGCGGTTGTGTGGCTGCAGGGGGCAATGCCTAGAAGGGTGTTACGGAGCTCCCGAAAAACGTCCCCCCTCCCCTCACCCTCTGCAGACAGGCATTGGCCTGGGCTCCCCGCCCCGTGTGGAACGAAATCGGGTAAATGAAAGGCTATTTTGCTGTTAATCGCACGACCACAAAAACCCTTGAACTCACATTTTAATGGAACAATACCGTTGAGCGGGCGACGTGGTGGCGGCCTTGGCGACAACCAGTACAATCCAGGAGGTGCACATAGCGTCCCGGGACCAGAAACTAATGGGGGGCGGGGTGGGGGACCCAAATCTCTGGCCTGGCCACCCGGCGGGCGGCCCGAGTCTACCCGCAAATCCGGACCCGGTGCGGTCCCATTGCGGTCTCTCTGCCGATGTCCCCATAGCGACGCGCTCCCCAGCCGAGGTGGCCGGTCTGTCTGCCTGCTGCGCCGCGCAGACAGGCCCGGACTGGCCAGGGGTGCTAGGATGCGCTAGCATCCGGGGCCCCGCGCGATCGGGGGCCCCTACAACCCGGGTTGTTGTCGGGGCCCCGCCCGGGGCCAGGGGCTTTGGGGGAAATGCCCAGGAATTTTGCCAAAAACCGCTCGTTTAGTCATGAAATGTCGAAAAAAATTCTTGCTCGCTTCGCTCGCAGTCTTCTTTGGCGGTTTCCCGTAATGCTTCCAAAATTAATGCGGAAGACCTAAAGACGTCTACAGGTGGGTGGCAACGCAACGTTGTCAAAAGGGTCTACTACGTAGCATAATACCTAATAACCGGTCTTCAAGCTATAAGATGTGAAAAATTCTCGCCTGCTTCGCACGCTGAAGTTTGCTGCTGCAGCAAACCTGAATATTCCGAAGACTTTTAAGTGTTTTTTTTTTAAGAAAGGGGGGGGGGGGGTAGTTCTGTTTTGGGGGCCCTCCATGTGACGTGGCACCCCGGGCCCTTACCCTCACAGTCCGGCCCTGCGCGCAGACAGGGCCGGATCGCTGCGCCGGATGGGTCCGCTTCTCACCTCTGCCCGGAGGATGACCAGGGGGTGGCGGGGGCGGCGCGGCAGGATTGTCGTCGAGAGGTCGCACGGTTATAGGAGGCACTGAGCAGACATAGCGCACCCCGAGCAATAAGTGGCGCTTAGGCCACCTTCTAGCGCTGGCGCCAGCGAGCGAGAATGGGGAACAAGAGGGTTTCTCACGTCCTGCACCCAGGTAGTACAGGATGCAGCCGCGCAGCGTCTGCCTGCGCGTCAGGACCAGGTCAGGACTGCCTCCTCGTCGGTAAGGAGGCCGCGCAGACTCTGCAGAGCAACGCGGGGCAATGTGATTAGGACCCGGGTTTAACATCACCTCGATCAGCACCGGAACTTAAGGGGGATTACAGTAATGCGTTCGATGCACATTTCCGGTGTGTAGTAGGGTCGCCACTCCACCATGGCAAGGCAAGCAGGTGCGGATGGCACCCACCACCGCGGCAACAGCTACAACAAATAGCGGGAGAGTGGGGAGGGGAAGGGGGCGCTGTACTGATTATTAATTCCGATTGTCGATGAGACGTACGACCCAGCTGGTGCCTGTCACGGACCCCGTGACATGGTTCATGTCTCCCGCTCCCCGCATCAAGCTTCCCGCCCCCTCCAAGGCAGTGACTGCAGCGCTCTAGCTCGGCGGTGGCCGGAAGCAGAAGGAGAGCGGCGGTGACGGGTGACTCTCCGTCGACCAGCTGTGCCGGCCGGAGCTGGGCTCCGCGCCCGGCGGCGCTCTCGTCTCGAGCATGGCGGCTCTTGCCTGCTCGGCCCACTTCACCATGCCTTGGTTATTTTATCCGTCGTGGATTTGTCCACCACCATGAAGTTTCCTCCATCAAGTTGACGTTTGGACGATTTTTGTCCGGGCGTTTCACTTTAACCAGTGACGTCATGTGTGTTGTGTGAAATGCTGAGCGCCGGCCGGTATGTTGACTGCTTTGAACTTATTTTGAGTGAGTGTACTTTCCGTTGTGTTGTGTCGGGCCCGGACACGTGTTTATGTTTAAACCTAGATTGGTTCTGTACCTTTGCCTCGACGTTTTTATGTCGCGTAGTAGGCTTCACTGTGTCAGTGTTGGTACCGGTTTTCACTGTCTTGCTGGTTTTCACCGTGTTGAGTGACCGATTATATGGTCGTTATACTCTTGAGGGTGGTTTAAATGTGCTTTTGAGCTTTGCACTTATATAGAAAATCATTTGATTTGGTCATGATATTCTGTGCAAATCCTGTTGATAGGTTGTGTACGCCTTAGGGAACATTATCCATTTTGTGAACTACTTCTGGAGGCGATTCTATGCCGTAATCTATTTGTATTTAACTTCTTTGTTTATCAAAGCTTATTGGTGCAGCAAATGTGATTTGGGTACTTGGTGTTTTGTACACTGTAAATCAATTCTAGTTTTAACTTTATTAATTTATTTATTGTTCCTTGTATTCATCATACGTCATATATTACCATCTTGAATTGCTTGTGAGTCGTTTCACTCTCTGTACCTGCAAGAGAAAGGAAATGTATTAATTATTATTGTTTGTTTTATCAACATTTAATTTACATTGAACCTACCTGCGTACTTGCATACTTGACGTTATTGCTCCTTGATTTTCTTCTTTCAATAAATAAACTGTGCACTCTTTCAGTAAATGTTTTGTTTTGTTCACGGGATTCTAAGGGGTTTCGAAGGAAAGGGACCCACATAGTCGCTCCTAAAACCAAACATCAGTCTAGCCTTCACCCCAACTTATTAGAATCGTGACAGGCCGCGTCCCGTCCCCGAGGGATGTTGTAAAGCGGAGAACGTGCTGGCGTGGTGGCGTCACACAGAATCACTACGCGGAATGTCAACATCAATATTGCGACTTCTCACATCCATAAATTCGGCGGTCTCTTCAAAATTATATTTGCTACTTCCGCAAACATAACGCCTTATAAGTTCGTCGTTCGTCAGTTTTATTTGCTTCTTGTTCAGCTGCAGCTACCCACCTTTCAACTTCATCATGTAACTCTATTTCTATGTCAATATTACATTAAAATAACCTTCTGCGACCGGTCATAATACAATTTATGTTTTCATTGTGCATATGTCCCAACGATGAAACTTTACAGAACTTTTCTACTGGTTTCATAATATCATTTACTTTATCACGCCACGGTAAATGAAGAAGAACCATTGCCCTGTAAAAGTTTTCCTTTTCAGCTACATCTTCCGTATTGCACTTAAACTTTCGATGCCTTATAATGCGATCTCTTGTTCTAGGTACAATTTCACCAGCGTTACTACATTGCTTTTTACAATTATAATAACTAGCTGCAAATACAGCTAAACTTACAGTTCTGCTTCTTGCGCTGGTGTCCCTTTGGAACGAAGTGCTTCTGAAGAAATCTTGTACAGCAATTCCTTATCATCGTATCCTTTTTCTCTTCGAAGTCTTAAAATTTCTTTGAATAATTCAGAATGATCTCTCTCTCCTTTAGTCATATATGAAACACAATAACGAATAAGACTATATACATCCAATATAAATTGTGCATCGTTATTATCTACTATAAGTCGTTCAACCCATGGCATACTAGGATTAGTACGAATATCAGCCATTTTACGTTTGTATAACACAAACGGTCGAATAATAGATTCTCTAATAATTAACAAATAAGTTTCCACATCAGGACAACCTGCGGCTTTGAAAACCTCATCAAAATCTAAAATATCAAAATCGAAAAAACAAACAAACGCAGAACAGCGAAGGTGGTGCCCGGCTTAGGACACCATAGATGTAAATTGTGGTGTTCGCAATCAAAAATTCGATAGAAGGTCAAACTCTCAAGGCTGCTCTGGAAACCCAATTGTGTACTTGAACGCAGGGAATACTGCGTACTTGTTGGTATTCAGTATTTCCTGCGTACTTGACCATGTATTCAGTATTTCCTGCGTACTTGTCCATGTATTCAGTATTTACTGCGTACTTCTCAAGTACGCAGGAAATACTGAATACATAAGTAGGTACACAGATCACAAGGGATACCTGGTTCGACACCACAGTGTTAGTGCGGGAAGTAATAATTTTTTTATGAAATGTTGATGGTATTACTAAATACTATTCCAAGTAAAATAATTGTCATAGAAAACTACACAAAATTGTAGTAATATGGCATAGATTCTCTTCTGATTCTTGCTTTCAACTTATTCACTATTATGTCTCTCAATGAGTTGCGGCTGGAGGCCGAACAGTTCAGCAAATCAAGAGATTAGAATCCTTATTAAATTTGTATGAAAGAAAATGCCTCCCCTCTCTAACTGTTTTCATTAATTTCTTCTGTTGTGTGCATTTTGCAACTCAATCAACTCACCATATCTCTCCTAACCTCTGCATTGCAAGGGCCACCTGCAGTCAGTCTTCATTCATGCACTAAAGTTAAACCATGTTGTAGGAGACAGATGTTCTGGGTTGTGTTGACTGAAAGGCACCATTTCTTTGGATGATAAGGCATAGCAAAATCACAGTTTCTTAACAAGCATGATTGGTTGTTAGTCAGTAATGAAAGTGAAATGACTCAACGAATTTAAAAAACAGAAACATTGTCTTCTGCTCTACTCGAGCTTGAGAAAAATAAAAACAGCAGCAGGCCGATATGAGAAATTTATCAACACTAGCGTGGAGTGCGAATAATTACTCCTGTAGTATTTTCACTCAAAGCGAAATTACGGCGAACAAAGGCGAATCTGCGGAGCGCCCGGTAACAAAGGCGAATCTGTGGAGCGCCCGGTAACAAAGGCGAATCTGCAGAGCGCCCGGTAACAAAGGCGAATCTGTGTAGGTTTTCTTATAGGAATACGCCTTTGTTACCGTGCGCTCCGCAGATTCGCCTTTGTTCGCCGGACGTGTCGAAAAGCTATATAAGCAGGCTTATGCCATCGCCCTTGTGCATGTCTGTCCGTTCCCCAAGATGGACGTGAGCTAGAGGTGTAAAATTTTCAGGTTCCTGAGTAGAAAATAGTTGAAGTTTAGGTTCGTGGCTTAGCAGGCAGGTAGGTTATTGCTCACATAAAAATATGTAATAAGTCGTTACCTTCTTGTCAGACTTTTGCAAGACTATGCTGTGCAAAATCATAAAAGAACGCAGACTTTTAAGGAATTCCCTTTTCCTTGTGAATGGACCAAAGCATGACTTGATAGTGCTGTACTTGGTGTAAGTATTTACTTTGGCCAATTTCTTCTGATACGTTTTGAACAATCTTGTGGCCAGCTGCTTTCGCTTGGATTCGCCCATCTCCTTGTCTGTATGGTTGTCAAAATAGTACCGTGCAAGTCTCTGATTGTAAACGTCTTTGCTTTTACAAGCAGGGTGGAGGCACCGCTCGGTAGTTCTGTCACCCAGACGAGCAGCGGGAAGAATCTTAGCAGCCTCCTGCAAGCACAAAAAGAAAATTAGATTAAAGTCAACTTTCAGAAGAAGAAAATTGGTCGTTGAGCCGTTTCAAATTTGTCACCTTGTCCAAAATTGTATCTTGGTCAACATCACTATCGTAATCGTTATCAGTATCGTTATCCCGGCCATCGTTGCCAAAAGCATTTTCTTCGCTGTCATCAAAGCCATCATTGTTCTCCACTTCGTTATCACCAACTAAGTCATCATTATCTTCATCCGACTGGAAAAGAAAAAAAAACAGAGAAATGTAATGAACGGGTTTCCATTTGGTTTCTCGAGAAACCTCCAGCGTGTTCACCCAAAAACTGGTTTCCTGTACATCCTAGAAACATGTACAACGGTTAATTTTCAGGATGTATGCATTACTACAATTATACATTAAAGTATAATAATAATAAGCAGGCCCGCCCTTCCGCCAAACGAAGTTGCCAGCTCCGCTTCGCTCCGCCGGCAACTCCGTTCGGCAGGGGCCGGGCCTGCTTGGCCTGCCG
>NW_026267388.1:95658-97411 GCF_000697945.3 Frankliniella occidentalis | reverse complement strand
GCTGGTGTCCCTTTGGAACGAAGTGCTTCTGAAGAAATCTTGTACAGCAATTCCTTATCATCGTATCCTTTTTCTCTTCGAAGTCTTAAAATTTCTTTGAATAATTCAGAATAAGCTCTCTCTCCTTTAGTCATATATGAAACACAATAACGAATAAGACTATATACATCCAATATAAATTGTGCATCGTTATTATCTATAATAAATAAGTCGTTCAACCCATGGCATACTAGGATTAATACGAATATCAGCCATTTTACGTTTGTATAACACAAACGGTCGAATAATAGATTCTCTAATAATTAACAAATAAGTTTCCACATCAGGACAACCTGCAGCTTTCAAAACCTCATCGGCGAATCTGCAGAGCGCCCGGTAACAAAGGCGAACCTGTGTAGGTTTTCTTACATTGATTATATTGATTATATTGATTTGCTAGCATAGAAATGACTTTCTATATTCAAGACAGTGTACTAAATAATGGTGCTGTCTAGAACTAGCTTAAGGCACTGCCTTCTGGGCTGACTGCTAACGATCTTAGTGTAAAATGTAGTGAATCCACGCAGGGAGCTTTGTGCTAATTTATTTATGAATGCCGTTATCTCAATATTCTTATATAAAGGTTTTGTCGTTAAATATGAAATTTTCTTTTGTAGAAATCATGATAATCAAATGTATCAATATTAGGTTTTCTGATCGTTAATAACCATCTCTGCCGGTAATCGAAGACGCGTTTGTTGTCAAGGGTGATGAGCTTCTTGTTTATAATTTCTTTATCAACAAACTGTGGTGTGTTATGTGTCTCTGAGTGGTTCTAAGTTTAATCTTCTATATTTACAAAAATCTGTATCAAATTGTAATTATTCAGTTATCTGTGATTGGTGGTAAGTGTAGTGTAATATTAATATCTGTGATATATCTGTTAGTTAAGTTAGTGATGAAGGAGTTACTTGAAATTGTTGATGTTCATGTAGGTGCATCTGTTCCTGAGTGATCTGGTATTCCCCTGGTGATCTGATATTCCCTTGGTCGTCTAAGGTGATTTGGATAAAGGTTTTAGGTTTCTAGTTATCTGTTGTTTGCTTCTCAATTCAATTAAAGGTTAGTGTGACATTGTGGATTTATATGTTGATGAAATGGTGTTGTAGAAATATATTTAATGAACGTAAAATTTACATTGTAGATGGCTGACCAAGGTGAACTCAAGATGAGGTTTAGTGAGTTGGATCGTGGGGAGCTGTATCCAATCAAGTCTGCTGCTAGAACTAATGCAGTGGTGAAAGATGGGAGAAAAGTGGATGGTGTCAAAGTGGCTATCGACTACTGTGGGATATCCATGTTCACTTATCTTCCGAAGGTATTTGTCCGCAAGGATGATGCCTATTGGGAACTCGTGAATGCTGCCGGCTCGACTGATAACCCGTATAAAGTTTGTTTTTATGGGTCGTGGGACCTACAAAACATTGGCAAAATTCATCCTCCTAGTGAAGGTATGTGTAATTGTAATTTCTGAGTTAAATAAATGTTTTTTCTTTCAGTTTCTGTGTAATGTATATCTTTTTGTTTAGGTCGCGATGAGGTTGAATTTAAGAAGTGGACCATGATCATGGCCAAACAAGCTGCAAAGCGGAAAGCCGAAAATGACGGATCTGATGTTCTGACGAAAATGATGAAAACTGACTGATTTATTTCTATTATCTGTCTGTGCATGTTTATTGTGCATGTGCTGTGATGTGCTATGCCTGTGATGCAT
>NW_026267388.1:94304-95368 GCF_000697945.3 Frankliniella occidentalis | reverse complement strand
GCCCTTCCGCCAAACGAAGTTGCCAGCTTCGCTTCGCTGCGCCGGCAACTCCGTTCGGCAGTGGCCGGGCCTGCTTGGCCTGCCGGCGGCGATAGTCGGGCCTGCGGCCCGACACTCTAAACTGGTTGGCGTCTTTTAACGCCAAAGAATTGGCGTTCTGTGATAACGCCAGAAGTTGGCGTTCAAAGACGCCAACATTTGGCGTTCGAAGGAGAAGAACGCCAATATTTGGCGTTAAAAGACGCCAATATTTGGCGTTTTTCGGAAAAGAACGCCAATATTTGGCGTTTTTCGGAAAAGAACGCCAATATTTGGCGTTCTTTAAAGGACGCCAATAATTTGGCGTTAAATGACGCCAACCATTTTACAGTGGACCATTTCTGTCACGCGATTTGCTGTAGAACGTAAGCAAATGATGTAACGGGCCTTCGGCCTGCAAAGCCCGTCGTCCTTAAAATTTGCCCCGTAGACAGGAGAAAGGGATGTAACGGTGAAACACCGCGACTACAACCCACCCTTCTGCTTAGAAAACGTTTTTTGGGCTTTTACATTTAATTGCTCTCTACAGCAATTTTTAACTTATTTTCGTCAAACAAGACCCTCTAGCGCCTAAACGGTTAGAGATAGAGCCAAACGGACGAAATTTTCGCTCAAAGGGCTCTACTTTTGCAAGTTACCCTTAAGAGACCATCTAATATTTTCTCAAATTAATATGTTTCTTTTTGGGCCACTTTCGTGATAGAAACTCCCTCTAGCGCCTAAACGGTGAGAGATAGAGCAAAATGACCCTGAAATTCCCAGATCGCTCTCTTAATTCTTTCTCGAGTTATCGTGCGGACAGGCAGACAGACAAACAAACAAACAGAATGAAACTTTTCCGGTCAGTGGAGTAATGGGCTTCGCTAATCGCTTAGCTAATAAATACGGCCGTATCGAGTTTAGTTTAGAAGTTTGATGTAAGTTGTTTGAAATAAGCGATCGTTCAGTTTGATTTCGTAGTTTGGTGGTACACTGTTAAAAAATTTTCTCTTAAATTTAATAACATTTTTGTGAAGCATTAACAC
>NW_026267388.1:79998-87360 GCF_000697945.3 Frankliniella occidentalis | reverse complement strand
CTCATTACTGCACTGGCAGGTCGAGGACCTACCAACGTTCTCTCGGTTCAAATTTGTAGTCTACTTCCCCATGGCCGCACTTCTCCGCATTGAGAGGGGAGAGCGTCGGGGCTCAACGTACTATCACTTTAATGATGGTTTTTACTACCATCTCAACCGAAACCGGGCGCACCCCGATGGCACGCAAAGCCTCTACTTTCGCTGCATATATAACCGCACACGTCAAGAGTGCACCGGGAAAGCCTCAGCACGCTTGGTCGGGGAAGAAGCCTTTCGAACCGGGCAGACTCCTCATCAGTGTCAACGCGACCCGCTGTTGGCCAGAGAGCGGCAATTGCGCCATGATATACTGGATGACGTCCGTGTCAACAGACACAACTTCCAGCAACCAGTGTTCGTCATGACAAGGATACGTGCAAGGTAAGCTGAACGCACTTCTAACTGGGTTCCTGCGATGTGTGCAACACCCAGAGGGAGGTTGAATAACAATGCAATGGCGATTTCGTTTAATTTTCATTTATTAGTTATATTGCATAGATATGTCTTTTAATTAAACAAATAACAAAAGACCGTTTGAGGTCCTCAAGTCAAAAATTATATCCTCTTAAACATAACTTTTCTTAGTAGTAAACACTCTTTATTGGTACTTTATTTTTAAAGGCTCAAAAAATTCCCTGCGCATTAAATTTTTAGTTACGGAGACAAATGTTGTTGGGAAACATGATTTATATGACCCTCTACAAATTGGCTTGAACAGATTTGTATACTTCTTTCATGTTCCACCTTAAAAAAATTATAAAAGCCATAATTTTGACTAATTTTGAACATTGAATAATTTAACATTGATCCAAAATGTCAAATACTAAACCAAATACAATTTTAAAGATCTGATCAAGCCAAATTGTACCTTGGTCCATTCTGATTCCAGAGAACTTTACCACAAAACTCTACGGCTAAATTGAATGCACAGAGATCAGTTTTAATAATTCTCTGTAAAAATGAAAATAAAATATTAGCAATTCAATGGTTTGACTTACAGACCCCATACAAAGTTTTTTGGCAGTTTCATGACATATTGAGCAAAAAGATAACATCCCCCATTTTATTTCATTTTTATTCATGGAGATAGCCATTTCAGTGTAGCCTCCCCTTAACAAGAACTATCAAACCTAAAACTTAATCATAATTATATTTGAGATCAATGTCGCCAAACGTAAACATTGTTCAGTCTAGTTACTTTAAATGTGCAACCCCCCCACAGAAATGCTTCTGTTTTCTTTTTGTTTCTGATCAGAAGATACCAACCCACAACTGTACGGACTAATATTGGTTTCATATTCCTCTGACCTCTTTTTTAAAATTTTGATAATGTTTCCAAATTTAAGGCATTTTTCAAAGGTTTTGTACCTACCCTTGCAAAAATCTTGCTCTGCAATGTGACCATGGCTGAAAGTGTGTTTTCCCACCGTCCTCAAAAAGGCTTCAATCCTCTGAGCACTGCATCTTTTCCTTTTCTTGAGTTCTCCTTTAGAAGGATGTACTTATCATTCCTACATGGGGGAAAAAAACAAAACATGCTGAAGTAATCGCCCTAACTCTATGTTCAGGTATCCTCCTCATGTGGCAGCGAGGGTCACTTACAACAGAATGAGGGCAGCAATAAGGAGAGCTGCTGACCCGCTTCACCTGCCACGAGTCCCACAGTCTATCGATGAGCTGGCCGCTCTCATGACTGAGAACCCACACATCACAGCCACGATGGATGGGGCAGATAGTGTATTCATGGCAGCGGTTGGACCTGAAGGGCACAGGAGCATCATCTTCATGTCTCAGCGGGTTGCGGCAATGATAGGAAGAGAGAACTTCGTTATTGAAATTGCTTTCTCTGACGGCACTTTTGCCAGCAGGCCTTGTCGCCCCAGGTCCAGGCAGGTCTTCCAGATAAGCATTGCAATCAGAAACCATGTAAGTCACATTCAATATCAAAAAGCTGACTGTGAAAAAGAATGTAATTTTTTCTCAACAAATGTTGCTTTTATTTCTTACTTGTCTTGTATAGGTTGTACCGCTTTGCCAGGTCCTTATGCAGACAAGGACTCGCATTGCATATGTAGCAGTGTTGGAGGCCATCAGAGAAGCGGCACCTACGTTCCGTCCTCGTATTGTGGTCACAGACTTTGAATGCTCACAGATGCAGGCATGGGTTGAGGTCTACGATGTGATTGTTCAAGGGTGCTATTGGCATTTCTCCAGAGTAAGTGGTCCAAATATTCTTCATTATTTCTGATGCGATGCTGAGGTGTAAAACCTGTAAAACAATCAATTTATTAGTGCTGAATAGCTTCAGAGCATATGTTAGTCAACAAATTCCCAAAACATATAGGATTGTTTTACTTAGAATAAACCTCACCTGTTGATTTCAGGCTGTCACCATTCTCAGCCGGACTATGGGCCTCACAAATTTTCTAGGCTACAATGATAGGGCTCACTCAATTGTCAGGAGCCTCCTAGCTCTACCTTTGCTCCCCAACCACATGATCGAAGAAGGATTCATGAGCCTAGCATATGAGGCTACCGATCTTGGCATTTATGCGCTCCTTCATCAGTTCTTCCTGAAGGTTCATGAAACTTGGCTGGCAGGTTTTCGTTTCCAAATGTTGTCGGTATTCTTAGCAGAGCACCGCACAAATAATGTCTCTGAGTCTGCAAACAGAATGCTGAGGTTGAGAACACAAGTTCACCACCCAAATGTGTCATTGTTCTTGGGTAAGAATAAAGCATTTCAGCTGAAATGCAGAAGAATGCAGGGAACAAGGAAATGGAAGTCCCATCTTAAAGCATACTGATTTGTTTCCTTCCTCCTTGCATGCTTCTGCATTTTAGCTTTACCGGGATCCTGGTTAGGAAATCTGGACCAAAACCAGTTGAGAAAATGCTGTCATCCCATTTGAACCATGTCGTCTACAATTATCACCACGAATTTTTCAAATTACTTGCTGTAAAGCAGATCTGTGTGCATTTTTGCTGGTACTGGTTCTGGTTCTGGTTTCCTGCGACTAATACATCTTACTTCAAAAATTCCACTGTCTATTTGGTTTGACTATCTTTCTTACCAACTTGATTTATTTTGCAGAAGCCATCCGATCCATGGAAACCAACAGCTATTTGGATTTGGTGAGTCTTCACGGACACATCAATCCTGGTAGGCCACGTAGGGCATCTGCCATTAATAATGATGTCTACATCATTAACATCTCACATGACCTGATGGCAGGTCATCTTACTCCAAATAGGTTTTTGCACCTTGCCAGTACTCGTATGTACAATGTATTCAGACATTTCCTCAATTTGTAATCTTAATGCTGATGCCGGCATTTCTTTCTTTTATATAAAATAATGACTGCCAAAGGATCTTTGAGCTGTCTTCCTCCAGCTGGTAAGACTTCTGTAATTGTTACTTCGGTTTTAAAATTTTGTAAACATTCAATGCTAAATGCAATATGTTCAAATGGTTATTACTTACTTAATGTAAACACACAGGCAATAATGTCTTCTTATGCCAATTTCATTCATTTGTCTACCTGTCAATAGTCAACTTCAGCTGTTGAGGCAGGATAAGTTGTTGCTATCGACAGTTGAACTGCTTTGTTGATAAACTTGCTTTCCTATTTTATCGCTGCCTATTTCATCACTCACTTTCCAATTTTATTTAACTTTTTTGACTGTCAAAGTGAGTCTATTTCTGTCTAAATTCTGACTAGTCAGTCGCCGATTCATCTATCAGTTCGATTTGCTACTTTTATTAGCCTCTCTCAAAGGCGTAGTAGTCTCACAAACGTTTTGTCTTTTACTTTATGTACTTCATTCATATCTAAAGGAAACATTGTCAAACTGTATTTCGTAGCCCCCTTTGATCATTTAAACGTCATGTAAAATTTCTGTTTTGTTTTGCAACAATGCCGCTCGTTAAGTTTGTGCGAGTTAGGTTAAGGGCGCCTCAGCCAATAACAGCAGAATCATTTTTAGTACAGTGTATTAATATGTAAACAAACAGCTCAAACTATATTTCAAAAACCGAGTACCATGACACTTGTATTTCTTGCACTCTGCTATAATTTTTAGCAGATGATACCTTAAATACTTCAACTAAATATAAAGAATACATAAGTAACTTTAAGGTGTCTGCTAGCTTTAACTCTCGATAAGCAGGAAAGAGAACTAACTTTGTATGAATTTCTACATTAGGAATTTTCATCCTGTTGCCAACATGGCTTCATTGCATAGATTTAGATGTCCTTCCAAGTTTTCTTCTGTTTCAGAATAAATATGTCGTACGATGGTTATTTATGAATTTCGGATATCTTTCCTATTTGTCCTTTGCAGGGTAGAAACCACACACTAGACTTTTTTGCTCATGTTTTGCAAGCAGGCGTCATTTGTAGACCTTCTTGGCCTTCTTGATATCCTTCTCGTTAATGAAGTTTTTGAACATCAAATTTATAGTTTCGTTTGCAGTCAAACCAAAAAAGTTTCCTGTTTTTTTTAAATTTCCTGGCATTTCCTGCCACTTGATCGCATACGTTCTCCTGCCATCAAGATGATAAGCTTCGGCTTTGAATATGCTGTTGCCATGCCCAACTGCAAAGAAATAGATGAAGTTATTTGTAAGAGACTGTGTAAGTGACTGCCCTGGCGTTAAACTATGTTCGTGTTTTAGTTGTTTTCATCCATTTTTTGTATGCAATGAATGAATCAGTGATTTGTTTTTATTAGCTTTGTGACTGAAGCTGTTATCAGCTGGAAGTGTTGAGAATAATAGGAAGTATTCAGATACTTACTATCATTATCGGTAATGACTTAATATTTTGTCCAACCTGCAGGGTCGCCAACGCACCGGCCTGCCGTCGCGGGACTTCCCCCGGCGCCGGGCGGGGCACAGCGGGGGCAGGTCGGTTCGACAACGGACGGGTGACTAGGGGAAGATTGGCACCCGTGACGGAGCGGGTCAGGAGAGCGCTCCGGCCCGGGCGGGTCAAGTCGGGACAGACGTGGACATGCGGGGACAATGAGGAAGACAGACGGAGCGGAGTGAGACGAGGAGGAGAGATTTTTTGGGAGAGTTGAGGAGGAGAGACGTGTCGAGGAGAGTTGAGGAGTGCAGACGTTCGGTGCAGACGGTCGAGTTTGTTTGTTACAGGCGAGATGGCCCGAGATGGCCCTCTTGCTGGTGTGGTGGTTTCTTGTCAGGGGCTGGGCGCGGCGTTCGACAGCCTTCAGAACCATCATGCCCGCCTTCGGCCAAGCATTGCAACTAGATGTCGTCCTCGAGGCGGACACTTCCTCTTCGCGGATTCGTACACACGCGACGCGACTCCCGTCTGCCCGCGCCCCCCGCCCGGCGGCGGCGTTGCGGTGCGTCCTCGTCCTTGTTCGCGGCGTTCTTCTAGTTCAGGAGCGCGAGCACTTGAGTGCTGACTGTTTGCGCCAATTCGCCAGCCGGGGGAAATCGGGCCTCGCGACGCGGCAACGCAACATTTACTAGCAACAGGCAAAAGCCCAGCAGTTTCCACAAGCACCACAACGACTGGCCTCGCTAACGAAATGCGCTGCCGAGCCCCAGCGAATCAGAGCAGGCCGCCCGCCCCACACACATGCCTGGCGGGATGGCCTACCCCGGACGTCGCAGGCGTCACCACTGATCCGCTGAACTCGCAGCACATACAGCGCGCTCCAGTCAGCTAGCGACCGAAATCTAGTGGCGCCCATGATAATGTTCTTTATTCGCTGCTTCCAAGCATGGCTCATTCTTTTCTCAATGCACTTTTTGCTCTGCTGTGCTCTGCTTGTACTGGAACTCAGCCCTGCCAAGTGCGAATACCTGCTGCGGTGGCCTGGCTGGGGAGTTATCAAAATAAGCATCGGCCGACCGACCGACCGACCAACCGGCCGACCGAACGGCCGACCGACCGACCGACCGACCGATTTCCGAGCGCGCGAAAAACGTGTTTAAAGTGAGTGACACGCACATTTTCGCAGAGGGGGAAGTGTGGGGATCATTATTCTGTAACAAACATTGAGATGCACCGTTTATTACGTCCATGAGACGCATTAGAATAAAGTGACATAAGGAATACGAGCAACTGTGAATGTCAGTGGCACTTCTAAAACTGCCGTTTCTCGTGTGGAAACGTAACAATTTTGCAAATTTTGGGGTCAGCCTGAGAGGGGATCATGGACAGTGGAGCGGTACCCTGTCTGAGCTACAAAAATGCTGTTCAGATTCAGAAATAGGATTTCATGTCGAAAATTTCACGAATATTTGTGCAATCATAGGGATTCAGTGTGTGCAGTCCAAAACAGCAGTCGTATACGTTCATGGAGCCCCGGTCGTGCTCCGCTCTCCTCATTTTTGCGCCGTGTGTCAGGGCCACGACACGACAGTGTTGCGGGATTGCATACCTTAGGGGCCATGGTGTCTTACGGGTGGGGCGAGTAGGCAAACAGGCAAACCCGCATACTGTTGCCTGGTGTCGTGGGAGACCACTTATCGCGCACTCGTGAACCGCTCGGAAGGGAGACATTTAGGGAAAGGGCTGTCTCGGGCTGTCTTCAAGCCGGCCACCGGAAGGGCACGGCGACGGCGCGGGACGGGGATACAAAGGAGTACGCATACTTGCGGGGAAAAAACGCATCGATACGATACAGAGATTCCCGAGATTCCACATCGATTCCACGTAGCATACAACGCGAAACGCCAACAGTACAAACTCGCTCGTAACTATGGCAATTTAACTAAATCAACGCAATGGCTTCAAACGGAGAGCAGCTTGATAAAGCTTGCTCTCAACATTTGGAGGCAAGTACCTACCGGTTAAGTGGACTCGGTACATTGTGGTAGCGAATGATTTAAGGTACTGCTGTTAAAATGGAAAATTTCTCTTTTGAAGGAGGAGGTTGCGCGCCTGGAGCGCCTCATACTAAGCATGCAGCGGAAAAAGGCGATGTACCTGCGGATGCTTGAGTGGCGGGCAGACACGCCCACCTACCGCGACCCTGTCGGGCGACAAGGTAAGGCAACACCGATAGTTAAGAGGAATGGCACCATCGTATCCACGCCGACACTAACTATCGTCTCCCCCCTGCATGCTTGGGCTTGCGTCGTGCGCCGTGCCGTGCCGCGCCGTGCCGAGCGCCGAGAGAATCGCGGAGTGATGGAGGGGGGGGGGGGGGGGTGATCGCCGCTCCGCGCCCGCCCGCCGTCAGCTTGATTTCGCCGGTACGGAACTTCCACTTGTAGCCTTTGTAAGCTCCAATAGCGCCTGATGGGTAGGCAATATCTAGTCTGCAGTGCATGCGTATACT
>NW_026267388.1:78340-79948 GCF_000697945.3 Frankliniella occidentalis | reverse complement strand
CCGTCCTTCTATTTCGAAATTTCCGCATGTACTTATCTATACGCGTGCGAAATATTGGTAGAACTACTGCGGTAGTACACATGTACAACAAATCGATATTTTTTGAACCTTTAACTGTTATGACTTTTCAGAAAAGTTTCATAAAAGTTATAACTTGTTGAGAAAATTCACAACATTTCTTAATTTTCACAACTCGTATGAATTTTCATAACATGATTGTTACTTTTCACAACAGCAGTTATGAAATCACGTATGTTATCCACGTACTACCGTGACTAGACCCAAAAACCCAAAATTTGAATATTGGGGTGGCGTTTGGAGTCGTTTAAAACGTCTTGAAGTCCTCTGTCCATTTCCGTAAGAAGCTGTTCAATATTTGAGCTCGGACGGACAAAATTTGGACCCGCCCAAAATCGCACTAGCCGGCCCTAGCCGGCCGGTTCCGGGAAGCGCCTCGCTCCCCTCCTGCCCGGCCGGCTCTCGCCCGCCCGCCCGACCCGACGGCCCCGCCGCGCAGGTAGCCAGCTCCTGCAGCGGATGCGGACAGCGTCGGCGCCGATCATTTAGGCCCCTCTACACCCTGGCGAAAACGGTAACTCTAGTTTCATGTTTCTTCAGAGTTTTCAGAGCGTTTCCAGCCAGTTTCATCGGCGTAAACGGCGTGAAAACTCTTAATGATGAAGAAGAAACCGGGATATGGCTGTTTCTACAGAGTTTTCAATAACCCTGTAGAAACACGGTGCTGTAACTCGCCGGAAACAGCCGAGAAACATGTGGTACCGAGTTATTTAGGAGTTTCCAGAAACACGGTTATAACTGTCACCAGAGTGAGTTTCCAAACGGTTTCCACAGCGTTACGAAAAACGGTTTGCCCGTGGTTTCTGACAAACGGTCTGCAAACTCTAAGAAAAGTAGGTACAGTGTGTTTTTGTGTGGTTTCCGTTAACATGGTGATAACCTCATACGGCATAAGTTTATAAACGGTTTCTTCAAAGTTATGAGAAACTTACCCAGCCAAAAATGATAATTTCTTTGACGTCGATTCGACCTCGACACTTCGATTTGAGTGGCAAAATTGCGTTTTTCGAGCATCGTCGACGTCGATTCGACTGTACTGTACTGGAAACATATTACAGCTGGGTTTTGAAACATCCCGAACAATTAGTCCTCAATAAGCGGAAATCTCCCTGAAAAGCCTTCATACAATTTTCCAGAAAACTGTGATATCTTCAGAAACTGCGTGAAATCCTAAACTGTTAACACAAATGTTCAACTGTTCACTTGCAAGTGTACACCTCCCTGTAACACACATTTAAGTGCTCAACTTACTAGTTATACACTTGTAAGTGTGCAAGTCAGCAGTTGTACACTTTTAAGTGTTCAACAAAGGGCGCGTTAGACAGGACTGTTAAACATGTACGGGTGTAACTGATAAGTTGCACACATACAAGTGTATAACTAGCGATTTGAGCACTTGGATCTGGGAAACAGGAATTTGCACACTTGCAAGTGTTGCACAGCTGAACACTTTTGTTCATACTGCATCAAATCCATGGATGTCCTGTGACATTTTAAAATCCTTAAAATTTCAAAAAGTGCCCCCCCCCC
>NW_026267388.1:77643-78290 GCF_000697945.3 Frankliniella occidentalis | reverse complement strand
ACGATAGAATCCTTATCATGTGATGGAAAAACTAACGATGACACCCCTGTACTAAAAGTTAGCCCTGGTATTTTCGTCATCTCGACACAGACTTTTCACAGTGTGTTCTTAGCAATCCCAAACAGACAAACAGAATGAAACTTTTCCGGTCAGTGGAGTTATAGGCTTCGCTAATCGCTCAGCCAAAAAGACATTTGGGTTTGTTGAGAGAGAAATTTACTTACAGGATTCATCCATCATCAGGGTACCTTCCCCCTCATCAGAAACACAATCTTGTGGTTCCACCTTGACAGTTATCGGGGAGTCACAGTATGAATCAGTTTCCATCAGAGCACTCGAATATCTTTCTTTTCTTTGTAGTGAGCTAAAAGAAAATAAGATTGGCTTTATAATAAACAGATTAGACCGCCCAGTCACCAAAGTCCAAATATCCTGAGACTTCTACTTTGTTCTATGTATAATACAAGGTAGATGTACGTCAGACCACGTCTCGCGTAACAGGCTTCGCGATATCTCACGAAACACTGTTACGCTGTGACGCGCCTGGCATAGAT
Source organism: Frankliniella occidentalis (assembly GCF_000697945.3). NCBI lineage: Eukaryota > Metazoa > Arthropoda > Insecta > Thysanoptera > Thripidae > Frankliniella > Frankliniella occidentalis. The sequence continues at coordinate 77,736 of NW_026267388.1, read as the reverse complement.
CTACCTTGGCCTGCGGCGCTGACACCCGAGTCGGGTAGAGCAAAAATGTACTCAAAGATTCGGGCCTCCGGCCCGTCAACCCCGTCATTTAGA
>NW_026267388.1:72869-77593 GCF_000697945.3 Frankliniella occidentalis | reverse complement strand
GTGAGTCAGCAGTGAAGAGAATAGATCTGAAAGTATATGTGTGCTTTGCGAGAGTTATGCAGTTAATTAATTTCAATTAATTAAGTTTGAATTTAGCTACGCTGCTGTTTCATTAAAATACATGAACATGGTTGGTGTTTCTGGTTTATGAGCCGTTCTTGGCTGCGTTTAGGTAGTGCAGTTACACATTTGCACTGATGCAAGTGTTGATGAGGATTGCTGTAAACTTGCTATTACTGTGTACAGTCGCTGTATGTCGCTATGAGGAGGTATGTTAATGTGTGTTTTGTTACACTTTAGCCTGTGATGAAACTGAATTTAAGAAGTATATGATCACTATGGTTTATTTTATGTTCATAATACACAGTAAATGCAGCCTTAAGTATGGAAAGGGGGTGTTTTGTTATGGTGTAGTGCTTCATGTTCTAATATACTATTATGATTTCATTTCCAATGTTATAGGAGACCCTGTAATTGTTCAGCAAGAGTATCGAGACCTTTGAAGTTTATGTGAAGAATGGAACTAATGAAAGTTCATGCACGTGGAGAAGGTGTGATGATGTGTATTTTGTTGTACTTTAGGTTTTGATGAATCTGAATTTAAGAAGTAGATGATCACTATGGTTAACTTTATGTTTATAATATATTGTAGTATTGGGGGTTTGGGAGAGCCAAGATCATGTGAACAACAGATCGCATGAGTGGTAAATGGCCACGAGTCGAAGTCTCGCGCCTCTATTTATTCAGTGTTTGGCATAACAACAAGAAGAACAAGGCGATCGTAAAACAATTAATTGTTTCGGGGGTTTCAGTGTAGGTGTCGCCTCCATAGTGATCACTAGTGGCCGTGACTGAGGTTTTCTGCTGTAACCTGGTTAGGTTAATGTCACCATAATACTACACTAATCCCTTCTTTTAGAACCCTTCCCTAAAAATGCTCAGAAAATTTTAACAATCACAAGAGCTGCGCCTTGAACTTCATACAATACACTTGGACGTTAACGTACAAATTGATTGAACTGACTACACTTTTAAACATTGTTGATAAATAAATGAACAAATTCTAAATAATTTCAACTTAATTAAACCTGTGAACTTCCACTTTGCCAAACCTACGGCTTATTCAAACCTACTAGTCTGGCTCGGTGTGCAAACAAAAAGAAATTGACTTCCCTCCTAGCATGTAGCAATGCATTAGTATGGTTCCTTGCCGGACCACTATCAACTTGCTATCAATAGTAGTTTTAAAATCCATTCAGGAGATCAACCACGGAGTTCCATGCCTTTAAAATTCGATTAATCTTGATGTGAACTTGCTGTGGGAGAAAGGTGTACCAGGTGTACCTGAAAACACACAAATAATCCTGGAACAGTATTTGTTGAACACTTAAACCTTTGCCTTGGGCTGTAATTAACTGGCCCTAGGTGTCTCCTACACGACTGACTAGACCTATCTACGTGACACCTTTGATTTTTGAACACTACCACGTTTCTTATTAACCTCTTGAAGGTTAAGAATACTTAACTTTTAAAATAAAGATGCTCCGTGTATCTAATTTAGCGTTGATCTTCCTCTGCCTGCGTTGATTGGTGATTTCCTTTGATTCCAGCGTTGTCTTGAGGCTTGACGTGTTTAATTATTCTGGTTCTTTATCCAATTCCTTGGTTTAGAACTTTATTTCTTGGCTAGTGCTGTTGCTAGCCGTCCTCTCTCTCCGCCTGCTCAGAGTGTTCTGGCAGCGTTCCTCTTTTATTCTCTTACTCGGCTGTGCGCGCGTTGCTCATGCGCAGTGGGTTACCCCCACTCCTTCCTTTTCCCCTCCTTCCGTGGAGGACGCTTCGTTTTGGCGGCAACCCCACCAACGGTCAGTCGCCATCTTTCTCCAGGCAAGATTTAGCCGGTGTGCTTGGAGCTCCGTCCTTTCACGTTTCTCTTCGATTTTTGTGCATGATGTTGTGCCGCGTACTAATTACCCACTACACGGGCTACAATCTGGTAGATCAGGCCGTTCAGAAAGTAAGTATTAGTCCTTGAATCCTCTATTTCGCCTAGATTTCAATTATCCGTTCGAGCGTCTCGGGATACTTAACTCCTGTGTTCTTTGTAGATTTGCGGGAAATGTATTCAGGCCACTACTGCCAGTGCCTGGTGGGTCGTCTTCGACCCCTCCTATGTACGACTTGATGTCTACATTCATGGCTACATTTTGGTTGATCCAAACTTTTACAACTGTGGATGTTGTTTGGGGAACTGCTTTGTAAGTTTCTTTGCGTTGTGGTCCCTCTGTCTTAGCCGCTTTTTCAATTTATTTATTATTTATTTTTATTTTTTTTAGTTTATTTTTGGCTTAGTTGTTCGTTCTCTTTATTCCATAGGACCCTATCCCTGAAAATGGAGCACCTCCCGCTCCCAATGGGTATGACATCCTACAAGTGCCTCCTCCCGGCGTCCAGTACCCGTTCGAATTCGACGAGGCTGCGGACGAGGCTCTTTTGCGATACCCCCTATGTAAAACCGCTCAACGCCTCGGCGGCTGCGGACAAACGCTTACCGTCAAATTGTCTAATTCCGGACTAGCAGGGTAAATCCGGACACTACTCTTTTGCATTTTTACAGCAAATTACACAATGTATGCTCATAATTTAGATAGATACTTTTCCGGGAGGCTCTGGAGATTTAAATAGTTAGTAGTTTCAAATTTTAGAGCCGCCCAGAGTGGTGCAATTTGAATAATAGGACCCGACCAGTACACACACTGTGAAGCGGTACTTCAATGCGTGTGCCGCAAAGCACCAATGCTGAGCCACGGTCACAAGATACAGCTTTAACGTCACTACGGTGGAGTCGAAAATTGTTAATACCCTGCGGACTTTTGCGCGTAATATTGATCGTACGGTATTTCACTCGATCTCACACTTACAAATCTTAGTTTAAAATGCACTAAATTTTCAATTTTGACAAAGTCCTGTGAGGTTAAGATAGTTGTACACATTCTTATGGCGTATTTTGCAAAACCAATGTCCTTCTACTAAAATAGCTCTGACTTTTGCAGAAGTTGCTTAACCTTCTGAAATGTACAAATTTTGCCTCGAAAATTTTAATATCACTCTGGTTCCGCAGTTACGGGTTAGGTTGGTGTGTACTGGCACGCAGCTGCAGTGCAGTATTGGCATATTGATCTGTTCTACTGCCATTTAATAGCAAAAATAGGGACTGTCCGGATTTGCCCCGGCCTCTGGTTTATATCCGGACGGGGTTTCAGAGGCTTGTGCAGGTGAACTGCCGCAAAGAAAATTTTCTCTCTAGACGGAAAATATGTATCTTGGCGCCTAGTTCCTAGAATCCGCGGGAATTTTTCATACCCCTACCGGTTTTAGAAATATTGAGGAAAAACGGTCAAATTTGTCCGGAATATGACACTTTGACGGTAGCACACTTCCCGCCTGCGGACAACCGCTTACCTAGCTTGGCGCTTCGGATAACCGCTTAAGTCGCTTTTTCACCGAAAACGTAGTACCGAAAACGTAATATTGGTATCATTCGAAAGAGGCGGTAATTCTCTTTCGAATGATACCAATATTACGTTTTCGGTGAAAAAGCGACTTAAGCGGTTTTCCGGAGCGCCAAGCTAGGTAAGCGGTTGTCCGCAGGCGGAGAGTGAGCTGAGCGGTTTTACATAGGGGGTATCGTTGGATTTTATTCTCAACGACCGGGATGTCGCTGACTTGTTGTATGATGTTGTTAAAGTAAAGTGATTGTGTCATGCACATACGAGATGGATCTGTTCTGATGAGCCAATAGAAATAATACACATTTTTTCAACAAATTATTTCCGAAAGGAGAGGTACAAAGGACCTGTATTCAGGTTTACAACAAGTTGCCTACTCATCTTAAATCTATCCAGAAGCTATCTCCTTTTAAATCTTAATTATTTACATTCTGGAGAGCTGTCAAAAAAATTGTTAGTTTACGTTCATCACGAATTATTTGTTGTCAATCATCTTTGTTGATTACCTGTTCTTTAACAAGTTTTATGGAATTTTTATTTTTGGGTTGTTCCCTTTCTGCATCGATAATTTGCTGAGCAGCTTCAATCGGGTAATTTATTGTTTGGTTCTTCTCGTCATACCTCTTTTTGTTCAGGTACACATTCAGGTACATTTCTGCCTGATGGAAAACGAAAAGAAAATAACATTAGATGGAAACAACTTATAGAAAATCATGCAAAAACACTGGGATGTTTCTTACTCTTAAATTGTTCAGGTCCATCAACTGGGTTTTTAGGTGTTTAATTCTGCAGGCAGTAATAAAACATAGCCCACAGAAAAAACATCTTTTTTTATTTGTGTCTGTGGACATTGAATGAACCATTAAAATGCATTCAGATCACTTAAAAGTCAATCAGTATAAAGATAAAAGCATCTACTCTGGTCATTGTCTGATGAAGATGAATCCGGATCATCACTACTGCATTGGGTCTCCTTACTTCCTCTTTTTTCTGCTGTAAGAAATAAGACTTATTTTAATTTTGCATCAATGTTTACCCGACGTAAAAAGATTTGTTTGCTTTTGGTATGCTTTCTGTATGCTTTCTGTATGCAATCGGTTCGCGGAGGGTCGCGCTCGGTGCGCCGATTGGTCGCCGAGGTTCGTCAGGCTCCTGAGCGACGTATCGCCAAGGATCACCGGAGGTTCGCGCCGGAGCGACTTATGCCCGCCATCG
>NW_026267388.1:67206-72819 GCF_000697945.3 Frankliniella occidentalis | reverse complement strand
ATGTACGCCAGACCACGTCTCGCGTAACAGGCTTCGCGATATCTCACGAAACACTGTTACGCTGCGACGCGCCTGGCATACATCTACCTTGGCCTGCGGCGCTGACACCCGAGTCGGGTTCTAGGAGCACAGAGCCGGTTGCCTACCTACTAGGGGGACCCTTATTCGTACCTGCCTGAAGTTGGCCAGAAAAAAAGTTGGCCAGAAAAAAAAACTTAGTCAAAATTTTTTCTCGAAAAAGTACTAAAAATTAATCATCCAGAAATGCGTTATTGGACCTGGGGAACAACATATCAAAAGATGGCGGGACACTTGTTAGGAAAGTCTTGGCCACTTACGCCCTGGGCCGACTTTGGAGGGCGGGACATTTTTATCCTTGCTGGAACAAAATCCCATATTTTCCAGAGGCCCAGACGGCCTAGCTACCATCCAGCGTGGTCGCCGGATTTTGTTCCACCAAGGTTACGGAGCTGCAGCCCTCTGAAAACGGCCCAGAGGGCGGTGCCCGAGTCGCGACCGAGAAATGGACCAAAAATTAACCATCCAGAAATGCGTTATTAGACCTGGGGAACAACATATCAAAAGACGGCGGGACACTTTTTCGGAAAGTCTTGGCCACTTACGCCCTGGGCCGACTTTGGAGGGCGGGACATTTTTATCCTTGCTGGAACAAAATCCTATATTTTCCAGAGGTGTTCCCAGACGGCCTAGCTACCATCCAGCGTGGTCGTCGGATTTTGTTCCACGGATAGTGCATACCCTTCGCACTGGCGCGCTCAGATTGGACACCCGGTACAAACTTTATGTTTGAAGTTTAAAACAACAACAAAATTGTTCCTTCGTACGGTAGAACAAGCAATTTGTTTGTAAAGGTGGATTCAGAGTTCCCTAAAAGCGACCGTGATTCTCACGCAAAGCGTGATTTTCACGCCCGGCGTGATGAAAGTCGAACCCTGATTGGCTGCGTGAAGCTTACGAAGCGTGAAAATCACGCCTGGCGTGAAATTAACGCTTGCGTTTCGTGAACTCTGAATCCACACTAATACAAAGCAATTTCTTGTTATTACCAACATTCCTTTTTTATACCATACACAAAAGATGTTTGTATTATGTGGGGACTAAACACAGTGCAAATTAAACGAAGCTTGTTTGAAAGAGTTGACAGTGTGCGGGCCCAGCAAACAGTGAACACAACAATTCACGAAAAGTGCACCCTCATTGCCAACACGATGTAAAGTCTACATCGTGATTTTAAAGTAGAAGAATGAGAGATCTATGTAAAACGGATCGTTTTTAGCATTTGTAGGAGTGTTAACGTTATAGGTCTTTGTGAACTAATGGCGTTAAACGTTGAATTAGCGTTAAGAGCACTGATGTTAAGTATGAACAGCAAAGTTTAGTTAGAACTTTATTCGGGTGTGGGCCGAGGCCGAAGCCGTGACATTATTCCTGGAAGAAAACAAGACGAAAACCTGCATTAGTTTAGTCCTTTGGGATGTTAATACCGCTGAAGATGTTGGCTGTGAAGGGAAACAGAATATGTGACCGATAATTTTTGGATGAGTCTGTATGCACATCTTACAAAATGTAATCTTGTAGGATGAGTAGTTTGCAAGTACGAACCTGCAATGTTTTACTTCTTTGCCACAATAACGAAAATACAATTTTTATTTTTAGTACAGGATTGTCGTCATGGGGTTTCTCGTCACGGTGACGATAGAATCCTTATCATGTGATGGAAAAACTAACGATGACACCCCTGTACTAAAAGTTAGCCCTGGTATTTTCGTCATCTCGACACAGACTTTCCACAGTGTGTTCTTAGCAATCCTTCATCAGTTACAAAATTGTCTCGACGTTATAGACAACATAAAGCAGTTGTACGTAGCCTTGGTGCAATATGTACAACCTAGAAGACAAATTTGCATCTGGTGTAGCTAAGCAAAAGGGCATATCTAACCTAGTTATAAAAATTGGCCCTCCCCATTAAGGGCGTGGTCTGAACGAGGGGGAAATCACTTGCGAAATAGTTCGTACACCTTTCCCCTGAAAAAAGGCCGAAAAAGGCGAAATAAAAAGCGAAATAGAGCGAAATGACCCGAAATAGACGCGAAATATCCAGTAAAATAGTCGCGAATGCCCCTGAAATACTCCGAAATACCGCGAAATAACCTGAAATTTTCCAATATAGGCGAGAATTGACCGAAATAGCCGGTGAAATAACCAAAATGGCAGGAGAAATAACCGAAATGGCAGGAGAAATACTACTAAATAGCCCGTACGTTACGAACCCAAGTCGACGCGTCCTAACAACAAAGTTCTACCTGCAGTGTGCGGATTACACAATGTTCGATATGCAAAACGCGAGTTTCGGGACAGGAATGGGCGGCATATGATAGAGCCTGAAACAGTTCATAACACGTAAAAATAGAACAGAATAGAATCAACGTATTTGGGTGCACAACTGTGGTAATCAGATGTACACAGACTCGGTAATCACTGGTAATCAGTGGTAATCCTCACACTCGTGAGGGTCTTTTAGAAGGACAAATTTGTTAATGTAGACATGAATGTTTGTGCACATCTCGCCCAAATGCCAACGCCCTAGTTTAATATGGCAACTTTGCATTCCTCCCATGTACAAAATCATGATTTGGCCAATCATAGAATACAACTTTGTAACTTGCATGATAAAGAATCAAGGACTACCAAAGAGGTGCACAAAAATGTACCTTCTCGGAACCAAAAATGGCCATTTCGATGCAGAATGCAGGTAGATCATACCTAGTATACAAAGCTAATCTTTGGTAATCTTTACAGTAATCTGTGGTAATCCGGTGTACACATTTTTTTATAAAGTTATGCACCCCTTGGAATTTTTTTTTTGATGTTTCGATGCCTGTTTGTTAAAGGAAACTGTGAGAGAGGACGCCGGATTTGGCTCCACATGGAATCCTGCACCGTACACACATATTGTCTATCATTCGATAAGACATATCTCTGTCTTTTTATCCACTTCAACATTTTGACAAAATACATGCAGACCGTCTGCCAAGCTGTACAATACTGCCCCCCCCCTTTTCTCCAAGATGCCGAATTTGCAGTAGTGGGAATCATTCACGTTGTCGAATGGATCAAAACTTCCTTTATCAGTGGTCCGTTTGAAAAGGTTGAAGAAATCGGATAAGGTTGCAAAGCAACAGAATGGTCTTGGCCCCTCATGTATAAGACTGATACGAAGACTTTCCAACACCAGCAGCACAAGGAGAAGCAGCACCCAGCAGCAGCAGCAACGCCTCTGCTTGGCTAGATTGATCACACTGTAAACAGGGGTAAAAGGGGATAAATTGATTTCTAATGACAGCTAGAAAGTGGTTAAACAGCTTATCTTTGCTTTCTATGGTAGCTGCTGGTATAATAACAATTTTGTTCAACAATACTTATTGACTCAAATGTAATTTTCTTGAAATTGATGAGTTTTTGATTGAAAAGATCAAATTGGTACTTATATAGTATATTTTGTGAATTTGGACTGACAACAGACAACTGTGCTTCAGTGAGACTTTCAGGGCATAAGCATACCATTGATTCAAGAAAATAAGACGATTCATATTGTTTGCTCTGTCCCAGCCTACCCTAGACGTTCATGTTACACACTGCCTCAAGGTACACAGCTTGTTATGTGGCCTCGTGGGCCGAGAACCTTAGAGGTAGTGTTATTAACAACAACCATTTTAGAAGGGCTAAGGTGTATACTTCGATACAAATCATAAGTTGGGTTGTAGTTTGTGACCCAACAACCTCTACTGAGGTTGAAAATCTGAGCCACACCTGACCTGGCAGGGGCAATAAATGTGCCATCACTGAAAACTCTTCGCACCCTTCCACTATTGAGGTATCTTCTCTGCCGTTGGGAGAAGAGAAGGACACATCTCGTTCTTTGTCTTGTTTGTCCCGTTACCCCAGCAAAGATATTATCTGTCTTATCACTGGATTGAGACAAAAATTTTGTTTCATCGTTGGCCAAGAGTCGAGCTAGATCACTGAGTGACTGAGGAAGTGGAGGTAATCCCTCTCTCCTTGCCCTCTCCATGGAGCGTCTGATCTTGACAAGGGGCAAATTGGCGATGACTTCATCAGGTGATCTACAAAATAAAGTTCAAGTATTATAGCATAACATTAAGGGAATGTACACTGTCGCTCAAAAGCATACTGCTCAAATAAATACTACCGTACCTCAATCTCAGAACCTCTTCATCATTGTATACATCCTGAAAAGGTGTCAAGTCAGCATGATTGCGACATCTCAGCAGAACAGTGTGTCTGAGAAGTCGCTCCTGCTCCAGAAACATGTGAGGACGATGGGTATGATGCCCTGTCTCTCTACAGTCACCAGTTTCAAGGTGAAAGCTGATTGCTGCGGTGCAGTGCCTCTTGTGATAAGAACTGCGCGTAACCTCTTCCACCCTTCATGATATGGCTGAAATGGTAGCTAAAATTATTCGGTCCATGTATAATAAATGTACCTTTTCTCATCCCATCTTGAGCAACTAATCGTGGTGGCATCGTGGGTAACCACACCGATATTCATCAAAATAGTTATTATTTTTGATTAATTAATTAAAATACGGTTGAATGGGAACTAACTCACGATTTTCTAAGACGTAGTTTTTTTGTTTGTTTGTCCCCTTTGTAAGACAAAACACAAACGAAACAATGTATACCCCCTTCCCCCTTTGTTTTTCACTGCTCAACTTAATCACAACTTAAACTGGTTCAGCATTTCGTAATTTCACAATTTTAAGAAATAATGTGGGCATTGAGCGCTTATTGAACGGCATGAAATAAGAGTTTAACGTTGCACTAATTATAATTCTGTTAGCGAAAATTCTACTCAGTCATTCCCTACGAGCGACTAGCGACATCTAAAATGACACCACAGGAACTAACACCTTCTTCGCCTTCCCCCCGCATAGCCCGTAACGAAGCCCAACGCCACTTCATCATTACGCTTTCAACTTCAGCTTTGTCTTGTCGTTGCGGGCCGGTGTCCAACTCTTGACTTTGCAAAAGGTTTAAGGAACCATGAATAACATGAACGCTGATCAAGTGAGTATATCTCTTTTTAGGTGGAAAGCAATCGAAGGACATTTATGTTATATTTGCATCGTAAAATCCACCTTTTAAGAGCAGGTGCAAACCTCACTGAAGGTTATCTTTTCCATTGGAGCTTATTGGCTTTTAGAAATAGAAATGGAACTCGTGTTCAAAAGATTTTTCCTTTTTACTCGTTCTGTACCTCCATCATCATCCTCTTTCGGATAGGAGGTGAAACAACGAGTTTTGTGCTTAGTGTGGTTTAATCTAGACCCCACTTACCTCAGACCAACAGCATTGAGAGGATTGAGAAATAACCCAACCCTGCCGCATTATTTGTTCATGATAACAAGTTTCCAAAAACTGCATCTTTGGAATTTACTTTAGTTTGATATTTAATGACCTGTAAACATTGGACTCAAAAAGTTTTCCATTACTCGCGATTTGCGTTCTGCGCATTATTTTTGAGCTCCGGTGAATGGTTACAGAGACATGGGAATTTAATGATAATGAACA
>NW_026267388.1:66591-67156 GCF_000697945.3 Frankliniella occidentalis | reverse complement strand
GACGAACTGAAAGCAATCTAGTTGCGTACAGGAAATTTTGCGTCGGGTACCCAATGAGTTTAATGTGCCAGATTTAAGAGATATTACGAACCATGAGTTTTGGAGTGGGCATCTACAGCCTCTTGTGTTGTAAAACATGCTAAGCATGTTGTGCACTTGGGAATCACAGCACGCTCCAATCTTATATTAAGTTCCTTTAGCTCTATGAAATTAGTACCAGACAGAGAGACTTCTGCATCGCTTCCTAATGTGTTGTCCTCTTCTTTCGTGCTTTGAAAATTGTCCCTGTTGTTTTTCTCTGTTAAAGAGAAAAAAAAATCATAATGCATCAATGTTTACCCTAAGAGTTGAACATGCCAAATTTAAAAAGATCTTTCGAACCGTGAGTTTTGGAGTGGGCATCTAGAGCCTCTTGAGTTGTATAACATGCTAAGCATGTTTTGCAAATGGAAATCACAGCACGCTCCAATGTTATACTAGCTATGTGTACGCCAGACCACGTCTCGCGTAACAGGCTTCGCGATATCTCACGAAACACTGTTACGCTGCGACGCGCCTGGCGCAC
>NW_026267388.1:60450-61381 GCF_000697945.3 Frankliniella occidentalis | reverse complement strand
GAACAAACTCACTGACGTTTCTGTTTCCGTAATGGCTCTGATTGGTCGAGCTAATCACGTGCCTCCGCGGCCTCTCAGGTATGAGAAACTGTCAGATCAGTTTCGAGCTCCCCTCCATATTTGAGAGGTTAGGATCGGGCCAAACTACCATGGTAGTTTCTCGTGGTTCGACCCTTAATGTGTGGTTTAATTATTACACCCTTCACAATTCTGTGACATGAAGCCTTTTTTACGATTTAGTAGACCATTATTTTGTCTTTCTTGCGTTGTTTTCGCCTAGAAATGACCCATAGCACCAAAACGGTACAAGATAGAGCAAAACGGACAAAATTTTCGAGCAAAGGACTCTACTTTCACGAGTTACCTCTTAGAAGCCCATAAAAAAATACTTTTAAAAAACAAATATTTTGCAACCTTTGGTTTTTGAATTTTTAAATAGTCAATTTTTGAGCTAGAATGCTTATCTTTGAACTCGATCTGTCCTTTTGTGATACAAAACGACCCTGAAATTCCCAGATCGCTATCTCAATTTATTCTCGAGTTATCGTGCGGACAGACAGACAGACAAACAAACAAACAGACAGAATAAAACTTTTCCGGTCAGTGGAGTAATGGGCTTCGCTAATCGCTCAGCCAGACAGAGAGACTTCTGAATCGCTTCCTAATGTGTTGTCCTCTTCTTCAGTGCTTTCAAAATTGTCCCTGTTGTTTTTCTCTGTAAAAGAAAAAAGTAATGTTTTTCATATTGCCTCAATGTTTACCCTATGAGTTGAATATTCCAATTTTCAAAGATAATTCGCACCATGTGTAATGCTAAGGTCTTCTGAAATGTGCACGGATAGATCCAGGTCTGATTCGAAACTAAAATTAGTACCAGACAGAGAGACTTCTGAATCGCTTCCTAATGTGTTGTCCTCTTCTTCAGAGCTTT
>NW_026267388.1:60089-60400 GCF_000697945.3 Frankliniella occidentalis | reverse complement strand
TAGCTAGGCCTGCGGCGCTGACACCCGAGACGAGCAAATAGGAGGGTATAGGGGAACAGGGCCTTCCGGGCCCAAAATGTGACATACTGAAACCATTTGTAGGGATCTTATTACTCTAAAATGAGGAAAATGAAACTTCTGCTGTTCGGTAACGGTTTTCATTAAAAGTTCGAATTTTGACAGATTGATGTAAAAATCAACGTTTTAGTGATACTAGATAATCCAGCAAATATAAACCTCCACGCGTGACTCATTAACGATACAAATGTTTCTCGAAAACGGCTCGGCCGATTTGCATCATTCAAAGTGCA
>NW_026267388.1:58164-59232 GCF_000697945.3 Frankliniella occidentalis | reverse complement strand
AAAAGTTTTCCATTACTCGCGATTTGCGTTCTGCGCATTATTTTTGAGCTCCGGTGAATGGTTACAGAGACATGGGAATTTAATGATAATGAACAAGGAAAGAACGAGTTAATACTTTACTTATCAAAACCATTTGATAAACTGACACTTTGCTTGTTTATTACTTTGCGGTTCAATTACCTATTTCATGTTCCCTTGAATGTTTGGAAGACAACCGTCAATAAAGACTCAGCGCAGGTTCTGTTAAAAACTAATAACCATTTTTTTGTGTGTTGCGTCCGAAGATGTTATTGCAGCCACCCCCACATGTGACGGAGGAAGACCTCCTATTTAAAGATCTAGTAGCAGCTGGGGTTAAGGAAGCCCTTCTGCAGGTAAGGAATTAGAGATGTGCCACAGATTATTGATTATGTAGCCCCTTTCCTTTCTCCTCTCACATATAAGTTTTGATTATTGCTTATTACAAATGTAACTGAAGTCTGGAGCCACCATCTCTTTCTTATCGTGGAGATGATTATTTCTTGCTATTCAGAAAGAGTATCCTCCCCAGTGCCTCTTCAGAAAAATAAAACTGCTTATAGTTCACTGTCCAGCAGTACGACACTTTTACATTGCTCATAATTTGTTATATTGTTTCAGCATGAGGAAAATGTCAGTTTGCCAAAACTAGAAAAGGTACGAGTTTGTCTTAAACGTTTCAGCTGTGGTCAGAGTTCTCTTGCTGTAACACACACATCTCCAAAACAAAGTTTTTCAAAGTGATATTCTTCTTTTCCTGTTGCTTGAGACAGCCAGGCAAGACATCAGTAGTGTTGCAACCAAAAGCATCAATAAGTTGACTAAATCACTGGAAGCGCTTTCTATCGAAAAAGTCGAATCATTGTCTAGTCAACTGCAGAAGGAGGAAGCAAAAATGACTAAATAAACTTACAAAGTATGTATGCAATTTCTTAATTTTGATCTTTTTTACGCCGCTGATCTAATCTCTGGTCCTTCCACAGCTTATCAAGGCAACCACAGAAAAGTTTCCAGCTCTTATGGACCAAACCTGTGCTGAGTTAGAGGGCA
>NW_026267388.1:50143-57614 GCF_000697945.3 Frankliniella occidentalis | reverse complement strand
GCTGATCTAATCTCTGGTCCTTCCACAGCTTATCAAGGCAACCACAGAAAAGTTTCCAGCTCTTATGGACCAAACCTGTGCTGAGTTAGAGGGCAAATTTGACGTCAAAGCAGAGACTATCCTGACCACCAAAGTGGATGATATCAGTTCTAAAATTGTGCAGGAATTAGACAAGACGATCTTTAACAAGTTTAGTGAAGTGGAAAATACAATTGCACGGATTGAGGCATCCCTTACCAATAATCAAGTCGGTATTTTTTAAAATATTCTCTACGCTCTATTTCTTATTATGGTCCTCTATCTGTGAAATTTTGACCCAATGCAATTTTTTTTTTTTCAGGGAACAATAATTGAGGACATGAAGTCCACTATTGCAAGTGATCTTACTAAACTGGAAAAAAAGTTACAGGATAAAGTTCAGGACATTGTGCAAAAAGAATTTGGCCACATATCGGCCCAAGTTGCCCATGCAGTACAAAAAACAGTTGTTGACCAGTTCCGTAAAGTAGAAAGTTAAATTGCAGGGTTTGAAGAGTGCCTTATCAAAAATCCGGTAGGCATTTAATTTTTTTTTATCTAAGCTCTATTTCTTGTTATGTTGCTCTACCTGTGAAATTTTGATCCAATTCAAATTTATTTTTCTAGTCAGCAATAATTGAGGAGTTGCAGTCCACTATTACATGTTCTTTTAATAAAATGGAGAATATGGTTCGGGAAGATGTTGACAAGAAGAATGATCTAATACCTACAGCCATTAGTGCTGAGTTCAAAAAACTTCAAAAAATGGTGGCAGATGTCATTGCGACCCTCAACAAGATGCAGGTAGGGAGATTTCGCATTTTCCTCAGCTTTATTATTAATTTTGTTTCTCTATCACTAAAATTCTGATCTAATGCAATTTTTTTTTACCAGCTGCCCGCAGAGGCAACAGGCTTCCTCGATAATGTAAGTATACTGCAGCTTGTACAGCTTTTGTCTTTGTTTTCATCTGTATCTCTTAAATGTTTTTCATTATTTCAGACCACTGTAACCGAGGTGTCCTCTTATTCTCAAGGAGATGATTCCCAGGGGGAATCAGGCAATGATTGTGATTGCTTCATCAGTAAAGATGTAAGCAATAATAAAATCCATTGTGATTTTTGTTACTCTTACCTTGGCAAGTAACTGTTGGTCAATTCTATCCTACTACTTATTCTTTTGCAGGATAACATTGTCGAGAAACAGAATACTGTACAGCTTTCTAGTCTCGCTGAACTTAAGGTATGACATCACTGCTACTGTATATCTGTTAATTATCTAACCAGACTTAGCTGGTAAATTAAAGGGTATTCTCTGTCTGCTCCAGAAAAAGATCGACGCAAGAGCTAACAAACAAGATGAGCAGAGACCAGGAACATCTACTCTAAGACTTGTGAGTTAATGCATAAGAATTTGAATCTGAGCATGTTTTAAAAAATGTTGGTGCTAATTACTTGTTTATTACTAGGCACCAAAGAGGAAGGCAGGGTCTGCTCAAAATGATCATGTCGATCAGGACGACCCGCCACCAAAACAGACAAAGGTAAGTTTCCTTCTAGTTCCTTGTCCAGGGCGCATGTTTATAGGTGAACAGCTTGCTTAAGCTACCACTTGCATTGAGCAAATGATGATTAACTTTAAGATTTGCAGGCCACAAACAGGCTTACTCTCAGCAGCCAGACCACAAGACAACAGAAACCCAACCGACAAAAATAATCAGGTACCTAGTGGACATTTTCAGAGCTGTCAACTAAAAGGATATTTTGCAAACTTGATTTCCATGAATTGAATAATCAATTATGTACTTTTGCTCTTGCAGGAACCCACAGAGGACGAAAGTAAGTTCAATTTTTCCGTGAAGCAGACATTTGACAAAGATGGGTTAATTATACATTGTTACTCTCATTTTAGTGTGTGCAATCTGCCTCGTCTGTTCCACTAGAGACGATGTGCTAGAGACTTGAAATTTTCAGGGTATATTAAGGTCCACTCCTAGAGAACGAAACGCCTACGGCAAATCTTGGCAACCACCCCTAAGGGTGTGAATGGGGGTATCCAAGGTTCAAAAATTCTCCCAAAAAGGAAATTTCTGATTATGTTCTCTTACGGGGTAACTCGTCAGAGTAGAGCCCCGTGGGCGAAAATTTCGTCCGTTTTGCTCTATCTCTAACCGTTTAGGCGCTAGAGGGTCTTTTTTGACGAAAATAAGCTAAAAATTGCCATAGTGAACAATAAGTTGTACAAAAAGGCCTAAAAACCGCAAAATAGGAAGGAAATTCTTCCCCCACCCCCAAAAATCGTTTTCTAAGCAGAAGGGTGGGTTGTAGTCGCGGTGCTTCACCGGTACATCACTTTCTCGAGTCTTTGGGGCAAACTCAAAGACATCATTCGATCATGTTCTTCAGCAAATGGTGTGATAGAAATGGTCGGGCCGCAGGCCCGACCTGGCAGGCCAAGCAGGCCCGGCCCCTGCTGAACGGAGTTGCCGGCGGAGCGAAGTGGAGCTGGCAACTTCGTTTGGCAGAAGGGTGGGCCTGCTTGTTATTTTTTATGGGAAATTAAAGTGTTTGAAGTACTCGTTAAACATTGTTATGTGTTACTTATTGCTAATCCTTGCACACTCTTTTATCTGAGGTCTACAGGAATGAGGTGTTAGTTGGCAGCAGCAGTATTAGTTCTGAGCAGCAGATTATTATTTCTTCAATAGCAAGCCCTTCTGTTCAGCCTCAGTCATCCCTTTCACTAGATCAGATTAGCAAGGAGACTTCTTCAGATGATCAGGTTGCCAATGGGTTTGTAAAGAGTTTAAATTTATTTACTTCAGATTTAAATCTACCTCGGAAAGTGCCATTGGAACCAGAAATCTCCAACACCTAAATTTCTCCAGGAGACGAACCATATAGATAGACCACAGATGAGCCACATATCAACAACATGAATTATGTGCCAGAACAAAAATGGATGGGCAATTTCAATGAGACCAAGAAATCATTCCTGGTGGTGACAGGACATGAACTCCAAACCACACCATACAAACACAGAAATTGTTCATGATTTGTACACAACCTTCAGTAGAAATCTGGCCTTGAAGTAGTAACTGCAGGTCATGGTGATGGAGTTGAGCAGCTTCCTCATTTGTTCGCAAGCCATCTTGGTCCTTGCCATCAATTTGTCGAGTTCTCCTCACCACCTTTTCTTTCTGCTTTGCATTAACTTGCTTCACCTTTTGAGAGATCAACTGCTGGCCAGTTGTTTCCAGCAACAAGTTCAGGTATGACCCATTCTCATGCTCTGCACAGAGAAAGTGATTCCAACTGACATCAGTTTTGCACACAGCAATCACATGGTCAAGGACCTGGGGTTTGTGAAGAATTCTCTTCCACTGGGATTCAAAGCTGGCTTGAGCAGCTAAAAATACTGTTACTAGTGCAGCAGAAGGAAACATTTCTAAGGAAGGCATGGCATTGCAGGCAAATAGGGTGTCACGACTTCTTTCTGATGTAGTTAATTTTAAAAGACAACCCTTACATTTAATTTTATCAGATAAGTTGTTCAAAATTGAGGCCCAGATTTTAGTGGGGCCCTGTCTCCTCAAATCACTAGCTACATCTAGTCTTGTGGAGCTCTTTTGACAATCCCCGCGGATTAAAAATTCTTCTTGATTGGGCGGTGTTGTTGCAGATGGGGATGATGGTAAAGCGAGAATTAGTTGTTTGAGATCACCAATGAAGTACGATTCATCATCTATACAATTTTTGTCACGAACACTATGCGAAATGAATCTTGTAACCAGTGATGTCTTTAGAGCAGACGTAAACGTCTGCTCAGTCAAATCAGTTGCACTTCCACAACACTGTCTGATTAAAGAAAATAAATTTTCAACAGGGTCTTGATTTAGGTGACGAAGTTTTAGAACTTTGAGACCAGCAGTTCGAGCTTTAGACCACAACACACGAAAACTTTTCACATTTTCCATCCAGCCTTGAACACAAGGAGGAACATGCCTTTTCCCATCAGATTTTCTAATGTAAGTCCATTGCTGCAGACTTCTCTCAATTCTAACCCATTCAACCTGGTGCAGGGAATTCTCTGTGACATTTACTCTTGCTTCCTTCACCTTTTCGCCATTTCTTGGCCCATTGCACAAATCAAAGTAGAAATCTACATCAGCACAAAGCTCTGCAAGGGGTAAGCAATGAGCTAAATTATTTGATAGAGCATGAAAAGTTTTTATGGCGTTTGAAGTTGATTGACTGAGAGCTTGAGCTGCATAAGAAACTTTCATTTTATCCCTGCCCTGAGGATTTAGATGTTTGTAAGTCAAAGGGGACATTTTATGCAGGCTTTCATGTAGTTTAAAATATTCTATCAGGTGGCGCCATTTGGCTATTTTGCCCTCACCAAACTCCAAGTTGCTAGACAATAAATTGTTCCTCACATTTTTCAATATATGAGGCATATCCCACACATGCACTAGTTTGTGATCATTTACACAGTAAAATACCGAATCTCCACTGTCCTTCTTCAGCTCAGATATGGCTCCCCTATTTGTAGGACCTTGATCTGAAATGGTACCAAAGACATTTAAGTCAATAGCCAAGAGGGCCTTCACAACATCTTGAATAAGAAGTTTTAGCATGGTGGTGGGACATGTTTTAGAAACGAAAAAGTAGGCAATTGGAAAGGTCCATTTGTCATGGAGGCCTTGAGCCATAAAAACAAGGGCATGGTCTCCAATCCGATTTGTGGAACCCCTGTGGCCATAATTTTCAAAACCTGTGATGTTATTTTTGCCAACATTGTGCCACAGACGTCCTCGTAAAAACACTTCATCGAAAGCTACCATGCAATTTCTATTTTCTGGAGACATTTTAGCAATTTTCGTCTTTAATAATTCAAGTAAGGTGTTGGAGATTCCTGGTTCTAATGGCACAGCTTGCAGTAAATTTTTAAGAGTGGTTTCTGATGGCAAAATCATGTAACTTCGTAAAAACCTTTATGCACGGGTGCTTCGCTTATATATAGCCAGAGCAGAAAGCTTGTCATTTAGCGTCCAAAGTCGTTTCTTCTTTGGACGCTTCATGTTGACCATTTCTGCTCTGACTATTTGTCTGGTGAGAGGAGAGATGGTGAGTTCATCCACCATATCCACAAACCTTTTAGAGGCTAGCTTTGACAGCGAAGAGCATCATCGCTGAGCCTTCTCCAGTTTGCGGCGGACTGTAAATGCAGACTGGCGATTAGGTTGTCCCATTTTGGTGGGTCAGGTCACCGATTTCACCAGTTCGCGTCTCAAATAAAAGTATAGGTTCTTCCGATCACAACGAGCACCCACGGACCGCTGTGCGACAAGCGGAACTATAGGCGGATCGTTGCCAAAGTTTCTTGTCCGTTTTCGCGCGCTTCGCGGGTACCACGTTCTCGAGGCCGCCGGGCGGGGGCCGCGCGGCCGGTGTGGACGATCCGGTGTGTGGTGACTACCTAGGGTATGTACTCACCATCGGACGTGGTGCCGCCCCCCTCCCCCTCCCCCCTCATGACACAGGGCCTAAATACTCGGTTTTGGGTTATGTCGCTCGGGTACGAGTACCGTTCATCGGGGGCGATTACCGATTGCGGGGAAATGTAGCGGGGCCGAGGTCCGAGGCACGAATTCTGGGTTCCTAACGACGAGCGTTGTTACTCTAGGTCCCCAGTGGGTCCAGGCGCAGATTAATGTCCAACTGACGGGGGAGACGGGGCCGGTTGCCCATAAACAGGGGTTTCGTGGCGAAAATTGCCTACATCTCAGGTAGCGCACTGGAGGGGAGGGGAGGGGGGGGGGGCTCTCCCCGTGCTCCGCCCGCACCCTTCATACGCCCCTGAGTTGGTCGCCGACGTCCCAGGTCCCAGGCAGGTATTAGAGGTCCCGGACGACGAGGTCGGTCTCATGAGGTCCAAAACTGTATCTAAGTTACATAAAAACAAAGCATTTGCACCTAGCCGAGGTACAACTTATACCTTCCTAAATACAAATTCATATCTGATAAAAATGTGCTCAAGGTCAAATTTAACCTAGGTACAAAAATTGTCTCTCTCCATTTAGAGTGCACAACCAACTTATTTAGCCTTTTCCTCTGTTTTGCAGACCAACTATCAGTCCCAACGTGACACCAACAAAAATTGCTGGCCTTGCTGCCCGCGTCAGACGACTGTTGGCTGAAGAAGTGGATGGCCGTATGCTGTCCTTACAAGTGGACGGCTGCTCGAAGAAACACCGACACTTTATTGGTGTGAATGCTCAATATGTCAAGGATGGAAAGACTGTTGTAAGGACTTTGGCAATTCAGGAACTTCATCTACAGTCGACGGCGGAGCACCTGAAGAACACAATGCTTCGTATCCTTCGCAAGTTTGACATCTCTGTAAAAAGTGTTTTCTCCGTCACTTCAGACAATGGGGGGAACTATCTTTTAGCGGGCAAGCTACCCTTCCTAGAAGACACTGAAGTGATAGAAGACCTGAGAGACATCGAATCGGAGGGGGACGACTGGCTTGATGTGGAACTGTCAACTGACGATGAGCCCATCCAGAGCGTCAGATGCGCGGCCTACACGTTATTCCGTTTTCAAGTTCACCCGGAAAAGTGTCCAAGATGACTTTCCTCCGACAATTTTGAAATTTCGCCCATTTTGGTTCAAATTTTGAAAAAATGCGTTTAAATCTCGGCTCCTCTGAGTCCACAACTTGTGTGCTGCGCGACAAATTAAAGAGTAGAGTCTCTGGAACTCATACAAAAAAAATCCCGTTTTTTTATATGTTTTGCAGTTTTTTTTCGGCTACCGCTTCAACTATTGTTAAAAACAATGGTTGATTTTTGGTCTTTTTTCGGTCGTGCCTCGGGTACCGCGCTCTGAGCCGTTTTCAGAGAGCTGCAGCTTCGTAACCTTGGTGGAACAAAATCCAGCGACCACGCTGGATGGTAGCTAGGCCGTCTGGGAACACCTCGGGAAAATATGGGATTTTGTCCAGCAAGGATAAAAATGTCCCGCCCTCCAAAGTCGGCCCAGGGCGTGAGTGGCCAAGACTTTCCGAAAAAGTGTCCCGCCATCTTTTGATATGTTGTTCCCCAGGTCCAATAACGCATTTCTGGATGGTTAATTTTTGGTCCATTTTTCTTTCGTGCCTCGGGTACCGCGCTCTGGGGCGTTTGCAGAGGGCTGCAGCTCCGTAACCTTCGTGGAACAAAATCCGGCGACCACGCTGGATGGTAGCTAGGCCGTCTGGGAACACCTCTGGAAAATATGGGATTTTGGTCCAGCAAGGATAAAAATGTCCCGCCCTCCAGAGTCGGCCCAGGGCGTGACTGGCCAAGACTTTCCGAAAAAGTGTCCCGCCATCTTTTGATATGTTGTTCCCCAGGTCCAATAACGCATTTCTGGATGGTTAATTTTTGGTCCATTTTTCTTTCGTG
>NW_026267388.1:47080-49076 GCF_000697945.3 Frankliniella occidentalis | reverse complement strand
CCGCTACCTGCTCGCCGACCGTCGCCGACCCGCCCAGTCCAGCTCCTGAATGCGTGCCATAGTTCAGATTTTTGATGTAAGATTCAGGGTGAGATGTCCCTATGCTCTCTCCATAGTCAGTCCGAGCGAGTTCAGCGTGAATTCAGGCAAGAGTCAGGGAAGAACATTTTCCCTAGGGGCTGCAGCTCCGTAACCTTCGTGGAACAAAATCCGGCGACCACGCTGAAAATTTTGACTAAGTTTTTTTTTCTGGCCAACTTTTTTTCTGGCCAACTTCAGGCAGGTCTTATTCGTTTTAATTTTGTTCTATATTGCTTACGTCTTCTCTTACTTTAATGCACTTTTCTCAGCTACCCCGTGCATAATGTTAACGCACGGGGCCCTACGTATGCCAAACGCGTTTGCTCGACTAGGTTCCCGGCTTCCCGCTTCTACCCGCTTGCTATTATCCTCACCCCACACCTTCTGCTTTACTGTACCTAATACTAATGGGTGATGTAAGTACACCTAACGGTCTTTAAAGGTATTTATTCCAGAACAGTAGCATACATCACGGCAGCCGAGAGGCTGCCTCCTCAGCATCCAGGAAAGCGTTGGCAGCGGCCTCGGCGGCGCTGGCCTCGTCTTGCTCGGCTAGTTGGCGGGCGGCGCGGGCCTCGTCGAGCCACAGAGCCGCCTCCGCCGCCGCGAAGGCCCGCATCTGGGCGGCAGCCTCGGCGAACTCAATAGGGTATTTCACCTGACGCAAACCGGATCCAAAGAAGAACAATAGTTCTTCCTGAACTCTTTCCTCCTTGTCGCTCATCGGCCGATGCCGACGAAGTTCTCGGACCCGTCACTAGGGGTCGATCGCCATTGTGGCCAGTTCATGAACTTCGTCAGCGTCAGCCAATCAGAGCAAGGGAGGAAAGAGTTCAGGAAGAACTCTTGTTCTTCTTTGGATCCGGTTTGCGTCAGGTGAAATACCCTATTTCAAAACGATGCTCGAGCAGCTGCTCGCCCTCGCATTGGATGCACAGCGTGTATGAGTTGGGGCACTCGGAACAACCCCAGAGGCAGCCTGGAGTCTCGGGCAACACGTCACCCTCGGAGGAGTCAGCTGTAAACAAACAAGGGCCTGGTAAAGGTTTCAAGGGCATCAATGTTTAACACTTGTGACTAATAACTACGCTACTCACAGGTCTCGGGGCTGAGGATGTCGGGCGACGACGACGGGCCAGGAGACTCGGAACGGCCACCAGCGCCCAGCTCGCCGACCCACCGCCGGTCACCCACGGGATGATTCTGCGAAGGCCCAACGTCTTCGTCACTGGACGACTCCTCCGGGACAGCACCCAGACGGGTCAACACCTCAGCGGTTGGGCCCACCCATTCAGAGGCCCTGGGGTCCCAGACCGCCAAGAGGACATGCCCCCCGTTGGCCCACACGCCGGGACAACTGGCTGCAAAACGAGCTAATCAGCATGGGCCTGGACAACTCGAGGGGTACATCACTCCGATTCTGGGCGTACACCTACTTTTAGTCGATTTTTTTGGGCCGTGACTTTTTGACTTTTTTGACTTTTTTTGTACTTTTATTTGACGTTTTTTTTGACTTTTTGATCAAATTTATTTGACTTTTATGATTTTTTCGCTGCTATATTTTTAAAATAAGGGAGAGTTGTGATCTTTGGGCTAGTAATATAGGTTTTTCCAAGACTTTTTGGTACTACCCGGATGTAAAGATCCGTACTCAGTACTATAGCCGAAAACTGTAGTTAAACTGTAGTTAAACTAAAGTTTAATTGCAGGTTTCTATAGTTTAACTGCATTTTTTTCGGATATATATTTGTAGCATGAATCGAATAAGAAGAAAATTCGTCATCAGAGTACACCCCCTAAGTAAGAAAAGCAAGGTATTTTCAGTATTTACGTTTTTTGGTAAAGAAATCCCATGAATTCCGATTATTTTATTTTTCTCACTTCACCCACCACCCACCCCTCTCCCTCTTTAAAA